>NC_025692.1:3843313-3887352 GCF_000633955.1 Camelina sativa | reverse complement strand
TTTTCATGCCAACCTATATGCTTTGGAAGTTTGTTCTTGCAGCATATTGAGAGTTTCCAAAGCTAAACAAGTATTCGATGGTGGAATCGACTGTGATCCAGTTTCTGTTCTTCCCCTCAAAGAAAACAATGCAGAAGAAAGGGAAGCACCTTGGTTTGTATGGAGACCTGCACAACCTTATCTGGCCTTATCTACTATATCTTCTATACAGTTGATTGGAAGATATGATGATGCATCTGAAAACTCCAACCCCGTAAACCGAGCATTGTATCCTTAAAATGTGTCTTATCTTTTAGTTTTCGTCTTCATCTCCCCATTTGTGAAATCTTGACACGAGAAATTAGGATAACTACACTAGGATCAACTGGTCGTGGGTCGATTTTTATATTAAATGTTGCTGATGAAAGGAACATACTTACTCCGCGAAGCCTCCAAGGGAATGTTTCCTCTGAGTGTACCATTTGGACAGCTGATTGCAATATACGTGGGAGTCATGCAGCTATTGGTACCTTCTCTTTCTTACGGTGCTATTTTGTTGTCCCCCAGAATTTTGCTGTAAATGGACCTGGTTCAGTAATTTCAGGAACCATATAGAAATTATTAAAACGTTTTGATCTATGACAGGTACCGACTTAGGAGCCGCTTCGGTTGATTTGGAAACAGGAACAGGTTCATACTTTCTCGGAAGTAAAAGCGATGTTCTTGCGCTACAATTTCATCAATCGGTAAAGTTCTCTTAATTCTAAGCTCCAAGATGCATCATTTTCTAGCGGCTCAATACTGTTTCCAACTCTTAGTTGGTATCTGTTCATTCAGTTGTCTCTCTTAATTGNGAAAACAATGCAGAAGAAAGGGAAGCACCTTGGTTTGTATGGAGACCTGCACAACCTTATCTGGCCTTATCTACTATATCTTCTATACAGTTGATTGGAAGATATGATGATGCATCTGAAAACTCCAACCCCGTAAACCGAGCATTGTATCCTTAAAATGTGTCTTATCTTTTAGTTTTCGTCTTCATCTCCCCATTTGTGAAATCTTGACACGAGAAATTAGGATAACTACACTAGGATCAACTGGTCGTGGGTCGATTTTTATATTAAATGTTGCTGATGAAAGGAACATACTTACTCCGCGAAGCCTCCAAGGGAATGTTTCCTCTGAGTGTACCATTTGGACAGCTGATTGCAATATACGTGGGAGTCATGCAGCTATTGGTACCTTCTCTTTCTTACGGTGCTATTTTGTTGTCCCCCAGAATTTTGCTGTAAATGGACCTGGTTCAGTAATTTCAGGAACCATATAGAAATTATTAAAACGTTTTGATCTATGACAGGTACCGACTTAGGAGCCGCTTCGGTTGATTTGGAAACAGGAACAGGTTCATACTTTCTCGGAAGTAAAAGCGATGTTCTTGCGCTACAATTTCATCAATCGGTAAAGTTCTCTTAATTCTAAGCTCCAAGATGCATCATTTTCTAGCGGCTCAATACTGTTTCCAACTCTTAGTTGGTATCTGTTCATTCAGTTGTCTCTCTTAATTGAATAATAACTCGAGGGTCAAGTTACTGTCTGACCCTCTTCTGACAAGTTAAAGTCATCATGTCTTCAATTTTTACTGATGGACACTTCTACTTCTTTTTTTCCCAGGGAAACATTGTTCAGTGCGGACTCAGAAATGGAGCCATTGTGTCAGTTGATCTACGTGAGAGACCAGGAAGACCGTTTCCAAGGCTCACCAGACACCAGATACGATATCAGTCATCAAGTAAAACTGGTCAAACTACTAAAAATAAACAATGGTTTGAGGTATTGCTAAGATCATATAACGACTTTGTTATGGTCCCAACTTTTCATCTTCTTCTCTTGAGCTTTCCTTGCAACATTCTGATGATACTATACTATAATTGTTATTTATGCAGCTACAAGGAAACATAAATCCGTCTCATGTAATCTATATGCCGTCATCTCTTACGTGGTTTGTAAACTACTGAAACCATATATGAAACCCCTCTTTACTACTTTGTTTTGTGACTCTATCATTCGCTCTTTCCTTCTCCAGCCTGAAGACACTCAAAACATCTGATCAGTACTTAATGGCAAGCTCCATGGATGGAACAGTGAGTATTGCTACTAGCTCTAGCTTCTGCACATACTTACTAAGAGATTTTCAAGAGCATTTCAATGGTTATCTAAAGAGCCAAACTTTTCTCTTTTCTTAGATCAGATTATACGATCAACGCTTGGTTAAGAGAGGGGTCGCTGTACAGACATATGAAGGACATGTAAATTCTCATACTCGCATTGAATTTGGCATCGACCCGACAGAAAAATTTCTTTTATCTGGTAATGAAAAGGAAGCCCTTGTTCTGAAAACATAACTGCTGTGTTGGATCTTGGAAAAACATCAAGAGTTTGATAATCATGAGATGATCTTCTAAGTTTACTTGTCTTTCTGATATTCAGGAGGAGAGGACTGCTATACTCGCATTTGGAGTATCAAATCTGGTCAACTTTTGTCTGAAAACAAATTCTCGGACTCTGTCCCTTCAGTTGTGTGTTGGTCTACTGATGAAAGTACTACTTACACACTGATCTTTCTCTTGCTTCTTAGACTTCTAATTTTCCTTTTTATCTTTAGCGTAAACAGAAACTTTTTGGATTTTCAGGGCAAAAAGACCGAAAAGATGGCATTATATATGGGGCATGGCTTGGATCGCACGAAGCAATATTCAACATGTTGTAAGATGTTCACTGTTTAGCAAGGAGGTTACAAGACAATGGAAGCTATTACTTGTTATTTATATGCAACAGAAGGAAGGAGAACTCATGAGGATAGAAAAGTCCTTTTTTTTGCCTTGTAACAGTAATCATAGAATCAGGTTTTTTGAAATTGTAAAGAAGACAAAATTCTTCAGTTCTTTTTTGTTCTCTCTTCCATCTTCAATGCTAATGAGTTTTTGGACAAGTTGTTCAATCAAACACTGGATTTAGTGAAGCAACAAACGCTCCTTACCAGAGAATAAGATTTGAAAATGAGAAGTAGGAACCAGATAACGTTCAAACAAAAACGCAATGCCCTTTAGAATTAACACCGAGTCAATAACTGATAAATGACAATGTCTGCTTCTACTGATTAAACTCTAAATGAGACCAACGTAGACAAAAACATTGAGCTTCTTACATTGCAAAAAAGCTGGCGCAAGATCTAAGTAGCTGTGAAGATGAGAAAGTTTGTAATTCGAAGATTCATAGTTAGCTTGCCTTTCTGAAATTGAGCAAGTGAATCCTAATCGTCCAACATTCTTGCGTTAGAGTATCAGTGAGGCATTATCCGTTGACATTAACCAACAGTTCATCCCTCTATAAGATTTCGCATAAACAGGTCATCATATTACTTCAAAATATTCAGACAAACCACTTCTTTAGCCTCTTAAGCCTTGGTTTCATCTCAAGGAACTTTGTTGAAGAATTTAGTAATTGAAGCTTGCTTTGGTCCTAAAGATTCTACCTTAGAAGAAGCTTTTCCTTTCTTCTTTGGTTTACCTTTCACCTTCCTGTTTCTTTTCACAGGAGATATGCAGCTCTTCTGAGAACTACTCATGCTCTTAAGCTTGTGAAACTGCGACGGCTGACAACTTTCACTTCGCTCGTTTTCACAATGTATAAACTCCACTTTCGAAACAAATGCTTCGTGGTTGCACGAACTGACCCCATCTCTAGAAGTGAAAGATATAACAGCAGAAGAGACTTGCTCATAGAATTTAGTCTCGTGCTCATAAAAATCATCAACTATCTCGACTATGTTCCTCCATGTCCCTCTAATCATATCTGTTACTTGTTCTTGAGTAACCCATTTGGGTAAACAAATCTTTAGCTCTTCCACAATCTCCTCCTCCTTACCACAAGTCACATCCAATGAAACCTTCTCATCCAGAGGCTTTTCAAACAGATTCTCATCACCCATTACCTTCACAAAGAACACAACGCTTCACTTTGGCTTCACTTTTCCTAAAATCTCTGACCTCTTTAACTCCTCCACAGGCTAATGATTCTCTAAACTGTTCCTGATGTCATCAAAACCATCCTAAGCAAGATTCTGACTCATATAAATGACCAATCTTTCTCTTTGGCGTATACTGATTCATCAAGGATTTGAACATGATCATCCTAAAACCCTAAATGTTCATCGATGTTCTTCCGGATTACGCCGGCGCCTTAGGAAAAAAAAAGGAACAAAAATCGAACCTTTGGCCTTGCAATGGAAAAAATGAATGGTGATACAATTGAAATCTCCGGCGAGAATCTTCCTTCTGGGCACCCACTGCTTCGACGTTGGAGATGATCGGGAAGGCTTTGAGCCTCCGATTATGAAAGGAGTCCCAATATCAGAGACGAGCGGCGACGGCGCGTGTCAAGGAGACCAATGGGCACGTTATTTATTATTTTTCGGGTTTTAAGGAAAAATTAAAATTACGTGATTATTGAATTAGTTAATATTAATAGTATTATATTAAATTAAATGATAACGCACTTATTTAATTATTATTTTTAGCTCACTAAATTAGTTAATAATAAACACAAAATAAAAAATATTAACGGACATGACCAACACGATAAATACGTTATAAAAGACTAGACTACACATCTCTCTACGTGAAAAATGACTACTATAATTAGATTTCTTAAGTCACAGATTCGTATATTATGTTATTATGTAACGAATCAAATCGTGTTTGTTTGTTTCTCAATACATAAACGGTTTATATTTTAATTTTTATAATGTTAATTGTAAAACCATAGGTTAGTACTTTAGCAGGTACACTTCTACTCCTTCAATTTACCCCTTTTGCTTCCTTCCGTTTTAGGCAACAAATTGTAATTCAATGTTTACCGTGTGTTATGCTGATCTAAACTCTTATTTGAAATCTTTTAGTTGATGTCAGAGAAAAAACTGTAGTATATGTCTATTTTTGAATATACATTTGATATTTTATTAAATTCTACTATATTAATTGAGAAATACAAATATAAAACTAACATTAAAAAGTGTAAAAATCATATTGAATGCCATTAAAAATAGTATAAAAATAATAGAATCATTAGGGTAATTAAGACAATTGAAATAGTCATCTAACTAAACAGATTAATTTGTGGATAAATTGTTACCATGGGTATTCAATCGGGTGGAGTAAATAGATTTGTGGGGTTTACCGGATTATTAAAAAAAAATATTTTTTTGGATATCTTTTTTTTTTTTAAATCTTACTCAGAGCCGGCGCTACATTTTAGAAGGCTACAAGCCACCATAAAAAAAGATCACTTTATAAGATTAAGTCTTAGAGTTAAAAACAACTAAAAAAAATGTAAAAAATGGCTGCTTCAAAATTCGAACCCAGGTGGTAGATCGAAAAGCACATTTCTCATATCAAGCACTACCACTGGACTACTGAACAACAACAATAATGTGGAACCAAAATTTATTTATATATATTGTCGGCCGCAAGCACTAGCTTGGCTCGCTTGTACTCGTGGCCGGCTCTAATCCTACTGTATGCAATGCTTTTAAAGCATTTAAAAAAAAAAATACCAAAGTTACAATGTAGGTAATTTTTTATTTTTAATGGATGAATATACCGACATTAGAGTTAAGCATTTAACAATGTGAACCTTGAGCCTAAACAATGTATGTTATTCTACTAATTTTCATAACATTATATGAATATATTTATAAGAAATAGCATGTTATTTCATGTTTTAATAGTATTTTATGATTTAACTATATAGTTAGGGTATTAAAGATTTCTAATTTTTAAAATGCTTAGAGATGTAAATCTTAACTGTGTTTTTGTAACAAGCCACCATTGTTTTCCAAGTTAAATTAGGCATCGTTTATTAAACAAAAAAAAAAGATTTGAAGCTATTTGATCTATGAGATAAACAAAAAAAAAAGTTAATTATTGGTCTAATATGACCCATTTCTAGGTCATGGATCTATTTAAAAATTATAAATAGACAATCATAGTACACTTCTAGATCATTTATTTATTCTACACACAAAAATACTGAAATTTTATAATAATAGATATCTCATTAAGAACATAAGTTCTCTCCAAATATATAATTGTTCAACAAAGAGAAGGTTAGCATTCTTGATTTTTTTAATCAACTACAAATATATATTAGGAAAATAAACTCATTCACATTCTTGTACATACCTTGTACTATATACTAATTGACAACATTAGCACAAGTGGTCGTTAGAGACTAGACTACACATCTCTCCACGTGAAAATGACTACTATAATTTGATTACTTAAGTCCCAGATTCGTGTATTATGCTACGAATCAAATCATGTTTATTTGTTTATTAACATACATAAACACTGTATGATAATCTTTTTCTCTCCATAAACGACTCTATCTTCTCTTCAAGATTCTTCTCCTCTTCTCTTTTTCCTCCAAGAGTCTCCTGTTAATATTTTTAAAAAATTTGAGTAATTAAATTTTCATCAATATGAAAAACAAGTGAAAAATGCATTTGAGTGAAAAGAGATAAAACCTGAAGACTGATAAGAGCTGTTGAAGACTTGTCCGTATGATCGGAAACTGTGACCGGAGATGACTCCATATAATCAAGCACAAACTTCTCTAAATCTTCTCCTCCTAAACTTCCCATCTCAAAATATTCTCTCACCTGTCTCTTCCTATTCTTCTTGTTTTTTTTTTTTGAGAGCAAGAAATGACTTACCTATAAGTGTAATGAGGTGTGTCACTATCTTATCCATTCTTAATTGCATTATTAAATGAACTGTTTGATATTCGTTCTCTTATAAAATGTTTGTTGTTTAATGCTTTATATTTATTTAACGTCTGTTGAGTCGTGACTACCCCCTCCCCCCTTTTCGTCGGAATACAACTCTGAAATTTTGTATACGCGACGGTAAAAAAGTCGTTTCATGTCATTTTCCACTTGTTGTATATACCACATATTTGATGATTGATATACGTGGAAACTTTATAGATAAAACTTCAATCACAAGATAATTTTGGTAAGTCTTGATTTATTAAGGGTATGAATGATAACAACAGTCAGGATGGACAAATCCGTCAGCAGTTTAGTTTGCCCTAAAAATAGAGTGGATAATAGATCGCTGCGGACCAATTCTATTTGTACACAAAAACGGTACGCAATTAATCCGCAACGATTTTCTTTCTATTATCTTTAAACCGCAACACTGCGGACTGTATTTGATAAATGATAAATAAAAAATGATCTAATCCGCTAATGGATTTGTTCGCCCTGACTGCTGCAACCATTCACACCCTAAGTTTTGTTTTATAACGTCGAAACTGATATTTCATCTAGATGAAGTTAACATGAACGTAAACAGATTAGTATCATTATTTATTTTTGTTAAAAAAGATGAAAGGCTGAATTTTGAAAGGTCAATGATGACAAAAAGTTACAAATTTGATTGGTTTGGTGGCATTCTTCTTAGGCGCTTAGCTATAGTTTTAGTTTTTAGCTAGAAAATGGTACCGTAACACTTAACATTGTCAAAGTATTATCTTTTGGTTATCATGATGCCAATAGAAAAGCCAAATACCAAAGCCTCACGAGATTAATATTGTATCTTCATTACTCTAACAAAGTATATGATTAATTTATCCAAACAGAAAGACATGCTTAATGTAAATGTTTGATTGGTTAACGACTTTAATTGTAGGTTTAAACGCTTTCAGAACTTAATTTGTGGGTAGAAACTGTATGGAAAATATGAAACTGATTTGAAAGTAGTAAAATGTGGCTAGACGTTCAAATTTGGTTATTTATTTTTGTTAAAAACTAAATCACACTAGCGTAATATGTCTGTATAGATGTGTCTTATACTAAGATGTCACACGCATGTGTATCTGATCAAGATGATATTAATGTTATACGATGAAGTCTCTAAGATAATTATATTATTCCGACTGACGGTAGCTATTAATCCAATTAATGATTTGGATTCTATTTAGTCAGTTAAAATTTAAACTTTCCATATGGTATATAACAAGAGTTTTTTTAAAAAGATATTTATTCGTATTTTTGATGTTATTATATAACACGTGTAAAAACAAAAAAAAATAGGAGGATCTAATTATCTCTTCTTTATATTATGTTGTTCAAACATGAAGAAGAGAAGTAATTAAACGCATGACTTTTTCAAAAATGTCGTTGAAGCATAGCTATAGGCAGGTACCTTAGCAAGCTTCTGGTCTTTCATCCAGGGCCGGACCGAATATATGATGTTACATTGTTCGAACATGAAGAGAAACAAGAAATCAAAAGCATGACTTTTTGAAAACGTCACGTCGTTGAAGCATAGCTATAGGCAGGAACCTTAGCAAGCTTCTCACACCCACCCATCAAACAACCCCAAACCATCACGTTAGGCTTCATTGGCATCCCTTCCACCACTTGTTATTTTTAATCAAAACATAGATAAATTAGTGAGAGTTAATTAAGTTGATAATTACAGTATTTTTTTAAGATTCAACAATCATCGTTCGTCTTCCCAACGCTCAGGTTGCCATTGATCAAACAAAACTCCATGGACATGACTTGCTTTGCTTGTGGTTCTCATACTTGTCTCTTGGTAATTTTTCACTCTTTCTTTGGTTTTGGTATCTATTTTAGAGTTTATGTTTTGATTTGAATTCTCTTCTCAATCAACATACACTTTCATTTTCCTTGGTAAGATTAATTAGTACCTCTTCCATTTTATAATATAAGATGTTTTAGATAACTATTTTTATTTTATAATATATGATGTTTTCAAGTTTTTATGCAATTTTTAGATTGATTTCATATTTTCTATCATGCATTCTTGTTTACGATTAGTTAAACTATTAAAAAAATAACTGTGTCTTTTTAGCTAAAATTCTTGGAGCAGTACTTTTACTCCTTCCTTTCACCCCTTTCTTAGTTCCTTCGATCGGTTTTGTGCAACAAACGAATGTTATTATTTCCCTAATTTCCTCCTGTCTTGATTGAAACTAAAATCCAAAGAAAAGCTAACGAGTGTTTCAACTTTTACGCTTTTCAAGTAATTAAGAAATTGCGTTTCATATAATCGGACAAAAAGAAATGGGAAGGTCACATGTTCATTCTCGACTAATAATAATGTCTCTTTCTGTTCATTAATACCACAAAAGAGAAACCAAACCACTTGCGCAGTTAAGGATAAAAATAACAAAATAAAGATGAAAAAAAGTTTGACAAATCTTTTTTTTTTGGTTTTTGGTTAAGACAAAGATTCTTCAACTATGGTTTCTAACTTCGGTTTCTTAGATTTCGAAACTGAGATCCTATGCATAAACTCCGCCGCCGAGAACTCTTCAATATCTTCTAAATTCAGCTTCGATCCCGCCGACGACGACATCACCCTGACGTCATCTTCTTCCCCGTCCGGCGAAACCCTCCCGTTGTTATGACAGTGTTTCACTCCGCCGCCGGAACAATCACTCCCCACGCCGCGGCGGCGCTGTTTCTTAGCAGCCACGAATAACCGAGCCAAATCCGAAGCGTTAGCAGCTGACGTGGAACGCGTCATAGGGAAAGCTACGTACACGTGACACCCTCTGATCTGAAGGTCATCATCGGCGGCTAACGGACTAAGTTTCCGACCGATCTTTAACGACTTGGCGTCGACTAGGAAGAAGCTTGGGATATCCATCATTAGCTCAGCAGCTTTCATCGGCGCGTGAATGTTACGTACTCCACCGTCCGGGAGAATCACTCTCGCCGCCGATGATGACGACGACGAAGAAGACGTTTTGCTAAGTGCAGAAGAAACGTAGTTTCCCATTACTTGAAGAAAGGATCGAACGTTTAATGAAACAAAAAAGCTATGAGAATTGAATATATCTTTTGGTGTTTTTAGGAGAGGATCCAAGAAGACATGAGAGTATATATACAAGAGAATGTTTGGAGAGAAAAATTAGAATATAATTGATTTTATATAGAATAGTATAATAAGGTGGAGATAGACAGTTGTGCATATACAGGTTGACATTATATGGTTGAATACGCGTAGTTTGCATTATATTCAAATCAAATATATTATATAGCCGTGTTTTTCATAAGTCTATGGTCATCTTTTTTTTTTGTTGCTCTACTTATCGTTGTCACTTTACTCTACATGGAAGTTATCAGTTATAAATGGCCAAAAATATTGTTTTTTTGGTCAATAAAAGTTAGTTATAAGTTATAAAATGTAATTTTTTTTTCTAAGGTTTAACTTTAACGGAATTGGAATTTTATTTTTACCGGTATTGTAATGTATGTCCATTTCAGTGTTTTTGATAGCTAAATATTGTGCACTCGTATTATATAAATCGATTATAATCTTTTTGTGTTCTGGTTTAGATGTATTAAGTAAACCAGTTTAGAGTTTGTATATAAGGCACTCTATATACATTTTATCCTTCTAATAAGAATGAGATTAATTAATTCATTTAGTAAAATGGTATCAGAGTACATGGTTGGCCCAACAAGCAAATTCCTACAAAAATGGTTTTTCCACCTATGTGGTCCATATAAGTGGCATGTTTTGTTGTATTTCCGAGATGTTGGGTTTGGACAGTTTCCCATTGGACCGTTTCCCACCCACATCTCGAGAGGGGCTATTAGAATATCCCACATTGGTCGGGATTAGTTTTCTTGGGTAATATATATGTGATGTGGCAACTCTTCTCTCTTGAGCTAGCTTTTGGAAGTGAGTTAGGCCACATTCACTAATATGGTATCACGTGATAATGTTCATAGTCCCTATCATCTCCATAGCACAGATCATCCAAGATTAGTTTTAACTGCTACTCTCTTAGACGGAACTAATTATGGAACCTGGATTGTGGCTATGACTACGAGTATAGAGGCTAAGAACAAACTCGGTTTTATTGACGGCTCTATTGTTAAACCTGATGAAGATGATCCGTATTGCAAAATCTGGTCTAGATGTAATAGCATGGTCAAGTCCTGGTTGCTGAATAGTGTTACTCCGGAGATCTACACAAGTATCCTCTACATCAAAACAGCTTCGGATATTTGGAAAGATCTACACACACGATTTCACAAGTCAAATTTGCCAAGACTTTACAAACTTCGCCAGCGGATTCACTCTCTACGTCAGGGCAGTATGACTCTCTGCTCCTATCACACACACACACTCAGTTTTTATGGGCAGAACTGAGTAGTCTCCAAGCTACAGCTCACTCTGTTGAAGCTTTGGTTGCTGAAAGAGAGACTAATCGTGTCATAGATTTTCTTATGGGACTCAATGATAACTATGATACGGTTAGGAGTCAGATTCTGATGAAAAAAACTCTGCCTACTATGTCTGAAGTTTATAATCTGCTTGATCAAGAGGATAGTCAGAAGTCAGCTCGTCTTCCTTCTCATACTGCTTTTCAGGTGTCCAACACTCAAGTTCAGTCTAATGTTGTTACTTCAGGACAAGGTCAACAATATGGTGGTGACTCAGTGTATCAGAGGAAAGAAAAACCTGTTTGTACCTTCTGAGGTAGATCTGGACATATTGCTGAGCGATGCTACAAAAGAGTTGGTTATCCAGCTCACTTCAAGTCGAAGCATAAAGGATCCGTCCCTGCTTTGGCTAATGTGGCTATCAGTGAAACTTCAGAAACTCTCAGTGCTTCATCTGATGATCTAACTCCAACACAGATTCAACAGCTTATGTCATACCTTAGCACCAAGCTTCAGTCTTCAAGCACTATCACCAAACCTGAAGTTCACTCTGTCTCAGTTTCCAAACCTTCTTCTTCAACAGTTTGCCCCATTTCCGGTAAGTTTTATCCCTCTATCCTATGTTCTTTTCCCATAAATATTAGGCCTTATGTCTGTTCTGTTAATAGCAACGCTATTGTTATAAATACTTGGGTTGTGGATTCTGGAGCTTCACATCATATTTGTCATGATAAAAGTTCTTTTTCTAATCTCACTATCCTCTCAAACACTACTGTTTCCTTACCTAATGGCGGCCTCGTGAGCATTGTCGGTCTAGGAACTGTTACATTAGGTAGTAATTTAACCTTAGAAAAAGTTATTTTCAAAAAATTTAACCTTCTTAGTGTCAGCTCTCTTGCTAAGCAACTAGGTTATGGGGTCTGGTTTGATGATTATTGTTGTGAAATTCAGGATCGTACACGGAGCCTAATGATTGGGAAGGGTAGAGAAGTGGCAAACCTCTATTTTCTGGATATAGACTCCCTTTCTTTATCAGGTATCCCTCTTAATAATGTTCCTATCTTAGCTAATGTTGTTCCTAGTCCTGAATTGTGGCATAACAGGCTAGAACATCCCTCTATGTCTAAGTTGTTACCTATGTATAACATCTTAGCTTTTCCTAAACAAAAAAATGTTTCAGATTCTCATTGTAAAGTCTGTCATCCTTCAAAACAAAAACATATCCCTTTTATTTCTCATAATAATATCAATGATAAACCTTTTGATCTAATTCATATGGATACATGGGGACCTTTTTCAGTTCCTACTCATGATGGTTTCAAATACTTCTTAATTATTGTTGATGATTGTTCTAGAGCCACTTGGGTTTACCTTCTTAAACAAAAGTCTGATGTCTTACAAATTTTTCCCACTTTTATTACGATGATAGAAACTCAATATGAAACTAAGCTTAAGGGGGTTAGGTCCGACAATGCTCCAGAACTTTCTTTTAAAGATCTCTTCCACTCTAAAGGTATCCAATCTTTCCATTCTTGTCCTGAAACTCCACAACAAAATTCTGTTGTTGAAAGAAAACATCAACATATCCTCAGTGTTGCTAGAGCTTTATTTTTTTCAATCTCACATTCCTCTTCCTTACTGAGGTGATTGTATTCTCACCGCAGTTCATCTCATTAATCGTCTACCTGCTTCTATTCTTGATGATAAAAGTCCATTTGAGGTTCTTACAAAGAAACAACCAAATTATAGTCAATTAAAAAGCTTTGGTTGTCTTTGTTATGCTTCTACCTCACCCAAGAACAGACATAAATTTGATCCTAGAGCTAAGGCTTGTGTTTTCCTTGGTTATCCTTCTGGGTACAAAGGATACAAGCTTCTTGATCTTGAGAGTAACAATATCTTTATCTCAAGACATGTGGTGTTCCACGAACAGCTCTTTCCGTTTGTCAAATCAGATTTGTCTTCAGCTAATATTGACTTTTTCCTGATTTGATTTACAATTCTCCTGTGTCATCTGATTCATCTGGAGAAGATACTTCTCTATCTTCTCCTTCTGTAGTGGTTCAGCCTTCTGCTAACCCTATAACTGATGTTCCTGAGTCTTCTACTCAAACATCTCACAGGAGAACAAAAACACATGCTTATCTTCACGATTACTACTGTCATTCAGTAGGGTCCTCAACCATACACAAAATTTGCTCAATATCTTTCTTATGGAAAAATCTCTCTAATCTATTACTCTTTTTTATCTTCTATTGATAAAGAACTTGAACCCAAAACCTATATTGAGGCAAAGAAACATAAGGTTTGGTGTGGTGCTATGGGGACTGAAATTGATACTTTGGAGATAACGGGTACTTGGGAGATTTGCTCACTACCTCCGAACAAAATTCCCATTGGTTGCAAGTGGATTTTTAAAATCAAGTTCAATGCTGATGGCAGTGTTGAGAGGTATAAGGCGAGGTTGGTTGCTAAAGGTTATACCCAAGAGGAAGGTGTTGATTTCCATGAAACTTTCTCTCCTGTTGCCAAGCTTACATCGGTGAAACTGCTTCTTGCTATTTCAGCTATTCATGGTTTTTCTCTAACCCAGCTTGACATCTCTAATGTGTTTCTGAATGGTGACCTTGATGAGGAAATATATATGAAATTGCCACCTGGTTATGCCTCTAGTAAGGGGGACTCCTTTCCTCCAAATGCTGTTTGTAAGCTAAAGAAGTCTTTGTATGGTCTTAAGCAAGCCTCTCGACAATGGTTTCTTAAATTCTCCTCTACTCTACTGACTTTGGGGTTTACTATATCTTATTCTGATCATACTTGCTTCTTTAAAATCACATAAACTGTCTTCATGTGTGTATTGGTTTATGTCGATGATATTCTCATCGCCAGTAACAATGATGCAGCGGTGGATGTTCTAAAACAACAACTTCATTCTTATTTAAAGCTAAGAGATTTGGGGCCCTTGAAATATTTCTTAGGTCTGGAGATAGCAAGATCAGCTTATGGAATCACAATCTGTCAACGCAAATATGCTCTGGATCTGTTGGATGATATTGGCATGTTGGGTTGCAAACCATCTCCTGTTCCTCTTGATCCTAATATCAAGCTTTCGAAAGATACAGGAGGTAACTTTGTTGATGCTAAGCCCTATCGGCGTCTCATTGGTCGCTTAATGTATCTACAGATCACGAGACCTGATCTAACATTTGCTGTCAACAAGTTGAGTCAGTATTCAGAGGCTCCTTGTAAAAATCATTGGCAAGCTCTGCACACTATTCTGGCGTATATCAAAGGAACAGTGGGTCAAGGCTTGTTTTATTCCTCCAAATCTGAATTACAACTCATTGGATATGCGGATGCTGATTATGGTTCGTGTTTGGATTCCAGAAGGTCTACTAATGGATATTGTTTCTTCTTGGGTTCTTCCCTTATCTCTTGGAAATCTAAGAAGCAACAAGTTGTTGCAAAATCATATGCTGAAGCTGAATACCGAAGCATGTCCTTTGCTTCTGATGGACTTATGTGGCTCACTTTTTTCCTCAAAGAGTTCCAGGTTCGTATGGTAAAGCCAACTTTCTTTTACTGTGATAATGAAGCTGCAATTCACATCGCTGGCAATCCAGTCTTTCATGAGCGTACAAAGCACATTGAAAAGGACTGTCACAGTGTTCGCGAGAGGTAACTTGCAGGATGGTTTCAGTTATTCTATGTCTGTTCTGAGGAACAAATTGCAGATCCATTCACAAAAGCTATTCATCCTGCTCCATTCCGCTATTTAATAGGCAAGATGGGTCTGATCAATCTCTTTGTCCCATCTTGAGGGAGACTATTGTAATGTATGTGCATTTCAATGTTTTTGATAGCTAAATATTGTGCACTAGTATTATATAAACTGGTTATAATCTCTTTGTGTTCTGGTTTAGGTGTATTAAGTAAACCAGTTTAGAGTTTGTATACTATGTACATCTTTCTAATGAGAATGAGATTAATTAGTTCATTTAGTAAAAACTGGTTTTCTTCGATAAGTTTGTGTATTTTTTTTAATAGTAATAAAGTTTGTGAAATTTTCGTGGGTTTTTTCAAAAGTTTGTAACGCGGATTAAATGTCAAGTGTGAACTGAAATATATTTTTTTTACATAAAACAGATTAAACTAGATTAAGTTGAGATTTACCACCACGTAGTATGAGTGGAATGAACGGAAGCTGAGAGCCTGAGAGTAAGGAAGGATCAAGGACGTTACATAATCTAATACTAATATATTATTGTTACATCCAGAGTTCCAGTTGTTATCTTGCAACAAATTTCAAATGATAAGATTTGTATAATCAATTCTTAATGATATGATTAAAATAAAAGTGAGGTTTCCACTTATATAAGTTGCGTGTTGTTTGGGACCCATCTCTCGTTTTCTTGGTACTTTCGATTTGGTTGATTGCTCTACGGAACCGGATCAGACCCTTTCGTCAGATTTGGAGGATCCTTTGACTTTGAGATATCCGACTGTTCCCTTTATCCATGGGATGAAATACCATTTTATATGATAATCATATATATGATCATTGTAGAGTTATTAAAAAAAAAAAAAGAATTTAAAATTCATTGACTAGCTAGGTAATTGACACAACAACTTGTGTGGTTACGTTTAACTGCTTATAATTGAATGTTTCATTCTCTTGACAGCAAGATTCATTCCGTTTTGCAATTCTCATAGTAATATATAAACATCTCGTCTTTTTTTACTAACGTCAGGATCTCGTGGTCACGAGAACGTTCAGCATGCACCATCACTTCATTCGGTTCTTGCATTATAAATAAATTTTGAAATAATTGAACCTTGTAAAACCCATGACTTAGTAACTATATAAAGTGAATCGAACGTTAATGAGAGAATTGATGAGTAATTAAAAAATTAAAATAATAAGGAATGATGTTTAATATAACATGGTAACAATTAACTAGTACTTCTAGCCACTTCGAGTACTACTACTGCATAACAATTTTCGTATGCTGAGAGATTTGGTTGCTGGGGGATCTCTTGAAAGGAGGTACACGATCTTATGAAACAATTCGTATATATTGTGCACACTTTTAAGTGAGATTAAATTTTATATTATTTGTACGTACAAAGACCAAAAATAATATATTAATTAAGGAGAGATATGCACTCGACTACAATGATTCTCGCCAACATTTCCCTTGAATCTGTCATACTGTGTTGCCACTCGTGATTTCCTCCACTGAGTTTCGTCTTTCGTGTGCCACGAGATCGTCGCAAAATTTCATGATTTTGGTCTCTAGTGTAAAATAATTTAGAACTAGTCGTCTAGTATTTAATATTTATCAATATATGCTGCAACAACAAAAGAAACAAGTATTTATATTTTAATAACTCTGGAAAATTGTTTAAACGATTTAAAAATCTCATTAGTGAAGTCACAAATCGAGAAACATATGGGCGTACGTTTATAATTAACTTGTCAAAACGCTGGGATTATGAAATTGATGTTGATAGTTATAACCTTGCATTATATTGCCTGAAATCTGAATTAATGCCTTCTCATTTCTCATTTCCAAACTTCAAATACACCTTACTGTTAATTCCCCTTATTGCATGTCCAGTTTTTTTTTTTTTTTTTAAACGTTGGCATACATCGGGTCATCTTCGTTTACAATAGTTTTTTAATCCGATAGACTGCAGAATATTGAAAATATTAAATTACATTGTTGAAAACGAAAATAACTGAAAAGAAAAACACTCAAGAAAAAAAAGACCAAAAAATGAGAAATATTATCGAAAGAGATTAAGAACTCGACCTAAAAAATAAACATATTTTACCACACGACCAGAATACTTACTTTTCCATCGTTTCAATCCACTAAAAATGAAGCTGCAACTTTTTATTATCTTCTTTAAAATTGTAAATTGTAATGGGAAAGGCTACATGTTAAATTTTCACCACTTCACTTTTGTGTAATAATAATATAGGCCCTCTGATAAACCTCGAACTTAAAAAATATAATTCGTAATAAAATATAATTCCAGGGTAGAAAAAATAGAATAATAATGGATTAACATAAATTTATTAACACTTGAACCGGAACTATTTAATTGAACAGGGATATAAAAGCCTCTCCCCTCGCTTCTTTTCCTATATGTGTGGAAAAGTCTCTTGTGCAGATCGAGAAGCTCTCTGATTCCAGTTATCTTCTCCGAAGGGAAAGAATGATGCACGAAGCAAGAGACTGTTTGGTACTGTTGAATCTAGAATTCACACAATGAATTTGTTTGAGTTGGGAACAAATTCACTTAAGATCTCTCTCAAAAAATCCGATCAAAATTAAAAATTAAAAGAGGATTTAGATCTCTTGAGGAAGAAGCTAAGGTTTCTTTCAAGAACAATGAAGAATTAGGGTTTTTGTATTGATTATTGGATACTTTACAAGGAGAGGATATCTCTCTATTTATATGAATGCATTGATTACAAGATAAATTTATTTTCCTTAAATCTCTAATCTTCAAATATGGTAAGGCTTAGGGGGCGGTCTCGGAGGTCGGTCAAGTGACTACGCCGAGCTTCTGCTTATAGGCCTGTTTAGCTAGTCCAAAGGGGGGTCCCCCGGTTTAGTTGATGTGCAAAATTACTCGGTTTACCTTCGGTTTAGGTCGGTATGTCGTGGGTGCTAAATCCCACACCAACAATTAGCCCCCCCAGTTCGGTGAATTCGATTATCCATTCGAGTTTCCAAACTATAGGAAAAAATATCCGATCTAAACTTTAGGAAAACTGAATTCCGAGCACGCGAACTGATCGTTTACGTCATTGGCTTCAAAACGCAGTGTTGTGCGTCAGGACTCGTCGCCTCGTTAAAACCTTCTCCGGTAAACCTCATGGGAAAAACCCGAAGTAAGGAAAAAGAGTACGAGTCATGATCCTAACGTCTTTGGCGCCCTTGTCCTTGGGTAAGGGCGAATGCCGTACGGACGGTCTCGCCGATGGTTGCCTTGACTGAGTCGATCTATCGGTCGTCCTAGACGAATGCTTGGACGAAGTGGTTGATCTTGTGTCTTGAAGTCCTAGATGAGCTCTTGGTCCGAGTTGTCCTGCGGGTGATATGAGTGTCCGAGAGGTGTCCAGGTCCGGCTAGAGCGTTCTTGGACGCGTGTCTGATCCCGTGCTCACATCACGCACCGTTGTAGTTGCTAATCCAAGTAGAGACGTGTCGTAGATCATAATGAATCTTTGTAAGTTGGTTGCTCTAATCATTGCTGACCTGCTAGCTCGCAATTCCAAACTGGAATCTCGGAGGTCGGAAGAGGAAGCTCAGTCTCTGCAGGCTATTAACTTTGTGATCTCCGAACTGAATGATGATTCGGATCGGGATGACAATTGACAACTGGATGACCTCAAGATGTCATTGTTGAAGATATTACACTTTCGTATCGGGATGATAATTGACCACTTTGAGGGGAGCGAGATTATAGGTTGGCTTATTCCCCTTTTGCGGTTTGACGCGAGTCAAGCATGTGACCAGGATGTCGAAAGATTTAAACAGAACTGAAGCTATTTGATGATGAACTGAAATCGAAGCTGTCTGTAGACGAGCTGAAAGTGAGGTGTCTGAGGACGACCTGACACTGAGGTGTCTGAGGACGACCTAACACTGAAGTTGTCTGAAGGACGAACTGAGAAATTGTCTGAAGACGAACTGAGGGGTTGTCCGAAGATGAACTGAGAAGTTGTCTGAATGACGAACTGAGAAATTGTCTAAAGACGAACTGAGAGGTTGTCCGAAGACAAACTGAGAAGTTGTCTGAAGACGAACTGAGAAGTTGTCCGAAGACGAACTGAGAAGTTGCCGAAGACAAACTGAAAAATTGTCCGAAAACGAACTGAGAAGTTGTCCAAAGACGAACTGAAATTAAAGTTGTCTGAAGGACGAACTGAGAAGTTGTCTGAAGGACAAACTAAGAAGTTGTCCGAAGACGAACTCAGAAGTTGTCCGAAGACAGACTGAAATTCAAGTTGTCCGAAGGACAAGCTGAAACTCAAGTTGTCCAAAGACGAACTGAAAAGTTGTCTGAAGGACAAACTGAGAAGTCGACTGAACGACGAACCGAAACTCAAGTTGTCCGAAGGAAGAATTGAAAAGTTTTCCGAAGACGAACTGAGAAGTTGTCATGGTTGGACAAATTGCTTTTGCAAGAAATAAAGTTTTAACTCTATTCGGAATTTTACACGAGGTGGGACGTCTCCCGGCTTACACCGAGTAATCTTTATTAGGTAATTTAACCCAAGCATACATGCGCTTTGGCGGAGGGCAAAGTACGGGACTTCGGCTTACCTCCTTTGTTCCAGTCCGGAAGTCGGACGACGAAATTTAAAACTCTGGGTTCGGCTTACATATCCGTCCGAACTGGAACTTGCGAAACAATTCAAAAAAGAATTCTCTGGGTTCGGCTTATCTCTCGTTGGAGAGTTATCGAAACAATTCAAAAAAGAATTCTCTGGGTTCGGCTTATCTCTCGTCGGAGATTTATCGCATAGTAACGCAAGTCGATCATCTGGCCATGATGTCGAGAAAATCAGTTCGGCTGCGGACTTGATACACATTCGTGTATACGTAGTCGTTTTTTTTTTTGATCGTTCCCGAGACATAACCGCAGCATTAAATGCGAACGCATTTTCACAATGCAATCTGATGGGCGGGGAAAGTCTCAGGATGCAGCGCGTATCCCTTTACGATCTGATTTGTGCGAGATTTTTGGGACGCAGCTCTTATCTCCCCCTTTCTCACTATAAATAGGAGGAAAGGGGTACGCTGAGCATCTCACATCCAAATTTCAGAACGACAAATTGCAAAGCATGCCTATAACAACTAGATCCGCATGGTTGAGGCGAGCTTAGGGGACGGTCTCGGAGGTCGGTCAAGTAACTTCGCCGGACTTCTTCTTATAGGCCCGTTTAGCTAGCCCAAAGGGGGGGGGGGGTTCCCCGGTTTAGTTGATGTGCAAAATTACTCGGTTTACCTTCGGTTTAGGTCGGTATGTCGTGGGTGCTAAATCCCGCACCAACAGACATCTACGCCTATACAATGATTTTAGCCTTTACCATAGCCTATAATAACAGCGTGGACGATAGTGTCGTGGCAAGTTCTCATATCTGGTTATTGTCGTTATATTGGGTGTGCTTTCAGTTGTTCAACTTCATTCTCCTGCCGAAGATTTGGAAGTCAAGGGAATCATATTCACAATACCTTTGACACTGGTCTTTTCTATTGCTGGTCACATGGCCAAGGAGTCATGGATATCCCTTTTTGGTAGCATCTGTGTCCTCATTTACATCATGTGCTTCATCAACTCCCACTACTTGGCTGCTGATCAACTTGAACAACAACGAGAGCGTGATCTTCATCCATGTGATCTAACCTTTTGCATATCCTATAATAGCGTGGACGATGATGTCATGGTGGATTGTTCGTCTTAGGCTATTTTGGCTATTATGGGAGTGATTGCAATAGTTCAACTTCATTCTTTTTTTTTTCTTGCCCTTGCTCTATCCTCTTAATTAAGGTTTTTTTTTTGATTAATCTTAACAGTGTGTGTGTTGGAATAAGCTTGAGGCTCAAGAAAATTACATTTAGGAGAAAAACTAAAAATACATATTTGTGTTTTAGGAGTTATCTAAATAAGTTACTTTTTCTATTTAGATTAGGAAATTTGTCTTAGAGTTTTATATATAAGAAGATGCGAGGGTGTTGCATAACTTATGAGATTTGAGAGCTTTAGTTTTTGAGTTATTTTTCTAAAGCAATAAAAGAGAGTTATTTTTGTTCTTGATTCAAAGTTTTGTTCTAGATTTGGTATCAGAGCCAAAACTGAATATTAGGCATCTTAAGTGTTAAGAAGAAGGTGATTTTCTAGAAGCTCTTGACGAAGTCGCATCACAGAGCTTACACGTGGTACGTTAAAGCAACACTAAGCGAGAGGAGTCGTATAAGCACACCGCAGAAAACTGGTCCCTCATCCATAAAGTGTTTTATGCTCACCTTTACTAATTACACTGTTTAATCTATGCGTATGAAGTTGATGCTTAAGGTCTAAAAAGTATGGGAAACTGTTGAACTTGGAACAACCGACGTAGAGAAAAATGATATGGTGAGAGCTTTTGTTGTTCCAATCCATACTAGAAGTATTGATCTTACAAGTTTGAAACCTCAAAAGCAGTTTGAGGTGCAGTAAAAACAAGACACATGGGAGATGAGAGGGTCAAAGAGGCTAGACTACAGACTTTGATGGCTGAATTTGACAGAATGAAGATGAAAGAGTCTGACAAGATTGACGATTTCGTTGGTAGACTCTCTGAATTGTCTACAAAATCGGCAGCCTTAGGCGAAACCACAGAAAAACCGAAAATTGTGAAGAAATTTCTTAAAAGTCTATCAAGAAGAAGATACATACATATTGTGGCTTCCCTTGAACAAGTTCTTGATTTAAATACAACAAGCTTTGAAGATATTGTGGGAAGGTTGAAAGCTTATGAAGAAAGAATCTATGAAGAAGAAGATCATCAGGATGATCAAGGAAAGCTTATGTATGCCACCGCAAAACCACAACCATATCAAGCTCCCTATAATGGTGAACATGAAGAGGTCATGGTGGAAGGTTCTATGGACAGGGAAGAGGACACATACACTATGATTATTATCAAAACGGTGGGTATCAGCAAGAGCGAGATACGTCTAAAGTAGTCTGCTACAGATGTGATAAGACTAGACGTTATGCGTCCGACTGCCCGGATAGGCTTCTCAAGCTTCAAGAGACACTTGAGAATTAAAGCAACAAGACTCAAGAGGCTGATGCGTTGAGGATGCACGAGGTGGTGTATCTTAATGAAAGGAATGTGAAGCCAAATGAATTTGAAACACATTCAGATGGTGGCAATGAGTGGTATTTAGACAATGGTGCTAACAATCATACGAGTGGAAATCAGTCTTATTTTTCCAAGATTGACGAGATGGTCACAAGAAAGTTCAGGTTTGGAGATGATTCACGCATTGACATAAAAGGAAAAGGATCTATTCTTTTTATAACCAAGAATGGAGAACGGAAGGTGCTAGCTGATGTCTATTTTATACTGGATTTGAGGAGTAACATTATCAGCCTTGGACAAGCCACATAGGCTGGTTGTGATGTTAGAATGAAAGAGAACTTTCTAACACTACATGATCGTGATGGTAAGCTTTTGGTGAAGGCAAACAGGTCTAGAAATCGATTATACAAGGTGATCATGGAAACAGAGCATACAAAGTGGTGCTTACAACTTCAGACATTGAGTGATTCAGCAAAGTGGTGCGCAAGGTTAGGGCATATTGGTATAGAGAGCATAAAGACAATGGTAAAGAAGGAATTAGTCATAGGGATGCCAAGTATTAAAATCGGAGAAGAGATGTGTTATTCATGTTTGTTTGGGAAACAAGTCCGAAAAGTTTTTCTTCAAGCAACATCATATCAAGCTACACACATACTTGAACTTATACATGGAGATATTTTCAGACCAATTACCCATGCTACAGCTGCACGAAAAAGATATATCTTTGTGCTCATTTGATGACTATTCTCGCTACATGTGGTCGATCCTCTTGAAAGAAAAAATGAAGCGTTTGACAAGTTTAAGAGCTTTAAACTCTGGTCGAACAAGAGACAGGAGATTCCATCAAAAAATTTCAATCCGATAGGGGTGGTGAGTTTGATTCACAAGAATTTCAAACTTTTTGTGATAACTCCGGTATCAAAAGGCACTTGACAACACCTTATTCTCCTCAACAAAACGGAGTTGTTCAAAGAAGAAATAGGACGTTATGGAGATGACAAGGAGCATTTTGAAGCATATGACCTTACCTTAGTTGTGGAGAGAAGTAGTGAGGCATGCTACTTATCTATTAATAGAGTTGTTACAAGAACTTTGGTCAATCAAACTCCATATGAAGCTTTTACTTTGAAGAAACCAAACATTGAACATTTACGGATCTTCGGTTGTATTGGAAATGCAAAAACAAAGACTCCACACTTTAAAAAGTTGGATGATAGATCGAGAGCTCTTGTGCATCTAGGAACAGAACCATGTTCAAAAGCGTACCGGTTGTTGGATCCATCAAGTCGAAGGTTCATAGTGAGTAGAGATGTGGTCTTTGATGAAACCAAGAGCTGGAATTGGGTGAATCTAGAGTAGATACAGTGAGAGACTCGGGAATGTTCAGCATAAGCTTCAGATAATTTGGTAATAATGGCATCCGGGAGGATGACGTTGTTGAAGAACCAGAAGGAAACGAAACAGGAGAGACAAGATCTCAGAGAACAAGCTCCGTTAAGAAAGTCAGGAAGGCAGACTAAAAAGCCAAACTACTTGAATAACTATGTCCTATTAGCTGAGATTGAAAGTGAATGACTCTTTCTTGCAATAGACGATGAACTTTGAGATTTTAGTGAGGCAAAAGGAGAAAAACGTTGGATAAAGACATGTGAAGAAGAAATATGATCAATAACTAAGAATAACACTTGGGTCTTAGTGGAGCTTCCAGTCAGGGCTAAACCTATCATCCTAAAGTTGATATTCAAAATCAAACACAACTCCGATGGTAGCATAAACAAGTATAAGGCAAGGCTTGTGGCAAAGGGATATGTACAAAAACATGGCATAAAATATGATGATGTCTTTGCTCCAGTAGCACACATTGAAATAATTTGGTTTATTCTTACGTTATCAGGTTCAAACGGTTGGGAAGTGCATTATCTCGATGTGAAAACTGTGTTTCTTCACGATGAGCTGAAAGAAGTAGTCTATTTGAGTCAACCTGAAGGTTTTGTGATCCAAGGTTCTGATGATAAGGCGTATAAGTTTAATAGAGCATTCTACGAGCTGTGATAAGCACCAAGAGCTTGGGATAACAAACTGAATCAGATACTTAAAGAATTGAATTTCATTAAGTGCACCAGAGAACCTTCATTATAATGAAAGCAAGTAAAGGAACATCTCATTGTTGTGGCTGTGTATGTGGATGATTTACTTCTCACTAGATCTAACTTAAACATGATTCTCGAGTTTAAAAGGGGAATGACGTCAAGATTTGAGATGAGTAATCTAGGAAAGCTAACCTACTACATTGGGATTGAATTTCTACAACATGAAAACGATATCACTTTAAAAAGGTATGCGACTAAGATCTTGAGTGAAGCTAGAATGGAACAGTGTAATTCCGTTCACATATCGATGGATGAGGGTTGAAGTTGTGTAAAGCACAAAAGGATCGAAACATTGATGAGAAAGAGTATAGGAGAAGCATTGGTTGTCTTTGATACTTGCTCCACACTCGACCTGATCTCTCTTACTGTGTTGGGGTGCTAAGTAGATATATGCATGAGCCAAAAGAATCTCATGGAGCAGCTTTGAAACAAGTTATTAGGTATCTACGAGGTACCTCTTCTCTTGGCCTTATGTTTAATCGTGATGAGGAAACAAGTTTGGTTGGGTATAGTGATAATAGCCACAATACGGATGAAGATGATGTTAGAAGTACAACAGGTCACATTTCCTATCTTGGCACTAATCTGATTACTTGGTGTACACAGAAACAAGACACGGTTGCAATGTCGTTATGCGAGGATGAGTTCATGGCAGGCACCAAAGCAGCGAAGCAATCAATTTGGGTTCAAGACTTCCTTAGCGAAGTGACTGGGTCTACTAGTGAGAAAGTCACAATTCTAATGGATAATAAATTGGCAATAGCACTCACTAAGAATCCAACGTTTCATGGTAGGAGCAAGCATATACATAGGAGATATTATTTTATAAGAAATATGTTGAGAACAAACAAATAGAAGTAAAGTATGTTCCTAGAACAGAGTAAAAGGCGAATATATTATTTTAACAAAGGCACTCGGAAAAATCAAGTTTAAGGAGATGAAAGATTTCACTGGAGTTCAAGACTTGAAGAAGAGTGATTTTAAGCTTAAAGGGGAGAATGTTGGAATAAGCTTGAAATAAGCTTGAGGCTGAAGAAAAGTATATTTAGGAAAAAAACTAAATATACATATTTTTGTTTTATGAGTTATCTAAATAAGTTACTTTTCCTATTTAGATAAGGAAATTTGTCTTAGAGTTTTTATATATAAGGAAATGCAAGAGTGTTGCATACTTTATGAGATTTGAGAGCTTTAGTTTTTGAATTATTTTTCTAAAGCAATAAAAGAGAGTTATTCTTGTTCTTGATCCAAAATTTTGTTTTAGATTGTGGTCTACATTTTTACCGCGCGATATACAGTATCGCCAAAACATAGTTTGTTAAGGTGAAATTCATCTGGAAGAAGGCTACACTCCCATCCCATCCATCGAGTATGATCATCCAATAGAACCAAAAGAATAGAAACTATGTTGAACACAGCTTAAGAATCTTTGCTGTTTGGGCGTCAAATTTTAACTACTTGTGACATTGCCATCGGTCAGTTAGTCAATGTGCGTACGAATATATTTCTCAACGGCTGTTAATTACTTAATTAGATATCTTATTATCTTGTAATTAATTCCCACAAATATACGAAGCAGATACACTACAACAAATATGCACATTGTTAACCAGAGAAAAACGCTATCATAGGTCTTTGATAGCGTTTTCATGAGCGCTGTTTTAGGGCACTGTTATTATATGTACCCCATATACAATAGCACTTATTACGTATGCTATGTTATAAAAATATAACATAGCTTTAAGAAATTGCTATATTATCAAGATCATAATTTTGAAAAAATTTATACAACATTTGTTTTTTCGTGCTATGTTATAGTTTTATAGCATAGCTCTAATAAACTGCTGTATTATCAAGATTATAATTTTGCAAAAATTTATACAATATTTAATTTTTCGTGCTATGTTATACATATCTAATATAGCTGTTGCGAAATGCTGTTTTATCTTGTTTACTGTGCTATGGTATATTCTTTTATCATAACGTTTACCTGTACTTTTATAGCATTTTCTGATATGTGATTATAGCACACATAACCTGTTTTATAAAATCTCATAAAATCTGATTAATAAACGTCTCAGATCCAAAATACATAACAAAAGTCTCAAGAACATCAGTTTACCATCAAAGTCTCAAGAACATCCAAAATAAACAAGCAATCTCAAGTACTTAACATTACACAATAAAACCATCAGTTTAAGACATAATGACCTTGTTCTCTGGCCAAGCAATGCAGGAGCTAAGTGCATCTTCAATAATCTCTATTTCATCGGATGGCCTCCAAACTTTTACATTTTTCACCTTCACAACATCTATCCACACTTTAACTGCATTAGAACCCAAGCGAGTAAAGTGAACCTTATGTTCTGGATCATTTGTTCCCCATCGTCCTTCAGCCACAACCCTATTCTTTTCAGTTAAATCCATCAACTTGCACTTCTTATTCTCCTTGGAAATAACTTTATTAATGCGCTGCCATGTTTACAATATAAACCATCAGTCATCATATAATTAACAAAAACAACTTCATAACATATGAAAACACTTACTGGAGACTTCCTGAGAGGAGACTGTGATGGTAAAGTATTCTTTATTGGTGATATTGGACCCGTTGCATCATCAACAGGAGACTCAGAACCAGATGCAGACTTAGAAGACATAGATGCAGATTTGGCCTGCGATGCAGCCTTTGAAGCTGTTGCTGAAGTTTTGGACTCTGTAGCAGACTTAGAAGCTGTGGCTGCAGACTTGGCCTTTGATGCAGACAAAGAAGCATGTGATGTAGCATTCTGACCAGTTGGAGTTGAGGGATTTTCAAAATCAACCTTACTCAGGGGCCAAGATACGTAAGCCATCAAACAGTCCTCAAGAAATGACATTTCAGCTGTAGGTCTCCATAGTGATGTATCAGGCTGCTTTACTGAATCCACAAATACTTTAACTGCTTTTGGTCCAAGAGGAATTCCGTTAACCAACGCACTTGGTTCTTGTGTCTCCCAACGCCCCTCAGCAACAATGACGTCACCCTTAGACAAATCCAATAGTTTACATTTGTTTCCTTGTATACCCTGTTAAACACAATCAGTAAACAAATCCAATATAATTAATTAGCATTATAGACAGGGGTAATACATTGCTAACACATTGCTAGAAATTATAAATACCATAGGGGCAATGTCTTCCATTTGGATGTTGTTGTCTACCAGTCTACACTTATCAGTTGGCCATGCGATTATATGTCCAACAGCTTCTTTCATATGAAAGATCTTTTGTGCAGGTCTCCATAGAAATGCATCTGGTTTATATGCAGCTTCAACTAACACTTTGAGATCATAAGGGCCAAGACGACAGTCATTCACTATGTCATCCGGATCAGAAGAAAGAATCCGACCCTCACCAACATTTTCATCAATGTCAGACCAATCAACAAACACACACTTAGGATGTGCTCTTTTGTTTACACTCTGCAACAATTTCATGAGCAACTAAGAATCATAAACGACACTAAGAAGAATCACTTAGCTGATATGAAAAGAAGTAAGAATATGTTACTCTTGCAGCTGAGTTTTCATCCATTTCAGCTTCTGGTCTCTGTAACATAAACAAAAATAACATCAATTTATATTACTCTAACTGGCTGATGAATAGTAGAGAACTCTTAAGTATCTAACCTGATTCTTGATTCTGCCAAGTTCACTTTCCAAGGCATTGACCTGTTTTACTAATTTTACTTGCCGCTCTTCCATTTCAGCCATACACTTGCTCTGCATTTGTAAACAAGCTAATTTGGTCTTACTCATGCCTCTACCCATTGCCCTCAGCCTACCAGAATTGTCAGGTCCTAAAAGCTTGGCGAGGTGATCTTCATCTGGATTTGTTAAAAATGCTGGAGCATCACTTNAACAGTCAAGTGTACCATGATATCAAAGAAGGTTGGAGGGAAAAACCTTTCAAACATACAAAGCGTTTCTACAATTTCAGCTTCCAATACTGTAATAACCTCAATATCAATAACTCTCTGACACAAATGATTGAAGAATGCGCATAGCCGTAGTATTGCTGTTCTAGGACCTTTTGGTAACAATCCTCTAAGTGCAACCGGGAGAAGCTGTTGCATCAAGACATGATAATCATGTGATTTCAGACCTCCTACCTTACACTCTTCTACTGAAACTCCTCTTGAAATATTAGAACAGTATCCATCTGGACCTTTAAAATGAAATAGTCGTTTGCAAAAAATCTTCTTCTCATTCTTGGACAAAGACCAAGGTGCTGCTGGAAGATATGTTCTCTTTCCTTTTGTGGTAGGATGCAACTCTTTTCTTAGACCAAGATGTTGAAGATCCTTACGAGCATTAAGACCATCCTTAGATTTTCCACAATGCAACAATGTGGATACAATGCTGTGAGTCACATTCTTTTCTATGTGCATTACATCCAAATTATGCCGTACTGGTAGATCCTCCCAATAAGGCAGAGTAAATAAAATGGATCTTTTCTTCCACCTTGATAACTCATCTTCATCTACTTCTACTTCCTCATCTTCATCGGATTCACTTTCATCATCATCACTGTCAAACACTGGTTCTTTATAGACAGTTCTCTTTCTCTTCATCCCAGCCTTTTTCACATTTCCGAAATCATTTTGGAAGTTTTTCAGATTCTGATGAACTTCATGACCAGTTAAAATTCTTGACTTTCTCCTATGCTCAACTTTTCCATCAAACCAAGTCTTCTTTTCCCTATATCTGTGTGTTGGAGCCAAACCTTTTCTATGACACATGTAGACATGTTTCCTGCTAAACTTCAACCACATACTATCAGTATTTTTCCCACACATAGGACATCCCATTTTACCTTTTACTTTACAACCAGCAAGATTTCCATACGCAGGAAAATCACTAATGGTCCAGAGAAGCATTGCCTTTAGAGTAAATGTACTTTTACTAAAAGCATCATACGTTAGCTCTCCATTCTTCCACAGATGATTCAAATCCTCAATAAGAGGTTCTAGGTAGACATCAATATTATTACCTGGTTGTTGTGGACCAGGAATCAATAATGTCAACATTATATTCTCCTTCTTCATACAAAGGTGAGGAGGCAAATTGTAGTTTACCAATAGCACAGGCCAGCTACTATAATTACTATTCTTCATGTTGAATGGATTAAATCCATCTGTGGACAGCCCAAGCCGTATGTTCCTTTCTTCAGCTGCAAATGAAGGATACTTCTCATTCATCTGAGCCCATGTAACAGAATCTACTGGATGTCGAAGTTTTCCATCAGTGCTCTTGTTAGTGTAATGCCACCGTAAGTCCTTAGCCATGTCCTCTGATCTGAACATTCTCTTCAGCCTTGGTATAATTGGAAAATATCTTAATACTTTCTGTGGGACACCTTTCTTTACCTCATTAGTCCGCTTATTAGTCTTCCACCGTGAAGCATTACATTTGGGACATTTATCAAGCTTCTTTAACTTCTTTCTGAAGAGGCAGCAATCATTAACACATGCGTCGATCTTTTCATATCCCATATGAAAGCTCTTTAAAAATTTCTTGACATCATACAATGATGTGTGAAAGACATTACCATCTGGCAACATGCTTGGCAATGTCTGAAGCAGTTCATTGAAGCTCTTATCCGACCAGCCATTATGTGTCTTAATCCTAAACAAAGTCACAATAGCCGATAACTTGCTGTGGTTTGAACAGCTAGGGTATAGTGGGGTTTCAGCATCCCGGATCTTTGCAAGGAACTCATCCTCTTGTTGGTCCTCACCCTCTGCAATCTCACTTAAGTCGCCCACAGGTTGGTCAGCTAAGTCACCTCTAAAAGCCAACTCTTGATCAAAAAATTCAGCAGCTTTATATAACTCAAAAACTTCCTCATTCCACTGAGTTGGTTTACTTTGAAATTCATCTACTGACTTCACATCTCCATGATGATACCAATCACTATGCACCTTGTATGCCTCATCCATCCCTCTTATTACAAGATGCTCAACCACAACACTGTTTAACTGTCGTACTACATTACGACAGTCTTTACAAGGACATATTATCATTTCTATGTCACCTAAAGCCGCAGACACATCCCTTACAAATTTCCAAGCTCCACTTTTATAACCAGGATCAGCTCTTCAATGGATAATTAAAGAAAAAAATCATAACTAAAAGAACATCTTAAAGTATCCAAACCCAAAATAAAACCTAATTATGAAATATAATTCCTTACCTGCATAGATGCACCCATGCCTTGTCCAACATTATATGTTATAATATAAATTTTAACCTTTATAGATAAAATAGAGATACATATTATACAAAGCTCACATTAAGCAACAATTCAGACAATACTGCACTACTTCAGACACATACAGATGCTCTTAAACCAATATCTAACTGTGTAAAATCTCACTAATCTAATCACTATTTATACGAATCAGACTCAAAGGACAAAACATAGCAATCACCAATATTCGTGTGTAATAATAATGTTTAACTATTGGTTGAGTGATACTAACCTGTTGTGTGAGTACAGAGAAATGAGAAGCTTCAGTTCCCCAACATTTCAATCACCAACACTTGGGAAAAAAAAAAAATCGTTCAGTTTATGAAGGCGCAAATACTCAAATCCAAAAGCTATTTTTGAGTCAAATCTGTAAATAATCGAACCCTAACAAAACAGATGGATTCGAAACTCCACATTCTCAAAATCTGTAAATAATCGAACCCTAAAAAACAGATAACGAAATAAATCTAGATAAATCGAACCCTAACAAAACAGATAACTAAATCTGACCCTTATCGAAATCAAAAGCTGTTTGAAATCACAAATAATCGAAACAAATAACGAAATTAGGAGGAAGAAGAAAGACATGCCTCAAAAATGGATTCGAGCTATCAATTGCGATGGATATGGAGATTTAGGGCGAAATTGGGGCTTTTCACAAACGGCGAAATTGGGGCTTTTCACAAACGGCGATAAAACTGAAGAATTGATAAGAAATTTAGAAGAATTTGAGCACACACAGAGAATTTAGAAGAAGAAATCTTCTTAGGTTGAGCTTAGGTTGTAACGAGAGAGAGAGAGAGAGTGTGTCGAGTTTTTGGGTTTTTTTTTTATTTGGCGATTAAGTGAATAATTTCACTAAGTATTGGCGGACAAAAGTCACTTTTGTTTCCCGCTACATAATTTTCCTATCATAGCGTTAATAAGATGCTATTAAAAAGTAAGCGAAAAAAAATCTCATCTTTCATAGCAGTGACGGAAAATGAGCTATATCCGTCTGCTATCAATGTACATATTTGTTGTAGTGATATTACTGTTGGAATATCCCAAATTTAACACTTTGAATTCCAGCATATTCTTCTTTAACGAAAAAAAAAACCCTAACCTCAAAAATAGGGAGCATGCACGTTAAACATATATAGCGAGATTAGTTCAATAAAGTGACCACATTATTTTTACACGGTAATTTTCCAAACTTTAACGAAACAAACAAATCTCACAAGCGAAAAAAAGATCACAAATTCACAACAAACATCAATTATTCACGCCGTGAGAAAAAAAAAATCAACATCGAGTATATATTAGAGAATATTCAGATAATATACATAATTCGAAATTATCACCAACCAAAGAAGTTTTAATCTAAAACCAGAATTTAAAACCTCTATATAAACCCTTACGTCGTTTACATCTCAAAAACCATCACAAAACCACATTTCTTCTCATTTCACATACCCAAACCTCAAAAAGTCTCCCAAAATATCCAAAAAATGAAGAATCTAGCAATTCTTGCTGCCTTGATTCTCTTCTCAAGCTGTGTCATATCTCAAGTCACAGCAAAAGATTTGGAATCGTTACGTACTGAAGAGCTCCAATGGTGGCATTACCACCATTTCTACCCTTACTTTCACCCTAAGCCACACTGGCCGTTCCCCACCACCGGAAAGGCCCTCCCACCACTCCCGGCTGGCTTCCACCCAATTCAATTCCATCCACCACCGGTTGTCGCCAAATGCTTGTCCGATTGCAAGGATGTGAGAACATGTGTTGCGGATATTGCTAAAGCTTTCTTCACCCGCAAACCCGCTATTGGGTTGGATTGTTGTGCCTCGATCCAGAAGATGGATGAAGATTGCCAGAAGACTGTCTTTGGAGCGTATCACAACCCTTTCTTTGACTGCTTAGTTAAGCTACATTGCTCCACCAAAGCTGGATCCACTCCGTCTGCTCCTTCGCCTAGGCAGATGTAGGAGTATTGTTGTTTTCTTAATTAGTAGTTCTTTTTTAGTTATGTTTTCTTTCTTTTTCACTTTTTATTATGTTACACTTTTTTAAGTATTTTCTTCTTAATTAATAAAGTTGTCGTTTAGCAGTGCTTTACTTATTTATTATTTTGTGTATTATATCATGCATGGTTTTAAAAAAAAAAAATCATGCATGGTTTACGCAATCCTGGAATAATTGATCTTAACATACATAAGATATAATAATGAACGAAAATTGAAACTAATTTCTTATACAGAGGGAAATATCTCGAACTTTTTAACTTTCATAGTTAATTATTACCTTTTCAAATTAGAAGTACATATTTTGTTAAGTGTAATCAGTTATTTATTTATCAGTTAATGATTACACAAATAATTTTCTAGCCAATGGACTTTTTATGGTCCAGTTTCTTAGTTGTCAGCCCAAATTGAACAGGTTAAAAAACATTAAACTTGATTAGCCCAAAACTGTGTTGAATTGGAATAGAGATGATATTGCCTAATCAAAGAAAGATATTGCTGTACTCCATTATTTTTTAATAAGACCTTTTTTTCTTTCTCAAGATAACATCATTCTATAATTTATACAGGTCTAAAATATTATCTAGACTAGAAATTAAATAGAAAAAATATGTACGATAACATCATATTTCATTATATATCAAAGAATATTCGACTGATAAATATACATAGATTATTCGAAATTATCAAAATCCTGTTTAAACCTCTATATAAGCCCTAACGTTTTACCATCGTAAAACCATCACAAGAAAAGTAAATTGTTTCTTCCTCTCGTTCAACAAAACTCTAACTTCCCAAGAATTCAGAAAAGAAGATGAATACTCCAACAGTTCTTGTTGCTATGATCCTCTTTACATGCTGTGTCACATCCCAAGTCACAGCTAGGATTCTGGAGCCAACTCCATCATTACGTAATGAAAAGATCCAGTGGTGGTACCACAAGCCACGTTTCCCATTCCCTAGAGCCGGAAGAGCCTTGCCTCCACTCCCGGCTGGCCACTTCCACCCAACTCCATTCAACCCACCACCGGAAGTTGCCAAATGCTTGGCTGATTGCAAGGAGGTAAAAACTTGTTTTGCAGATATCAGAAAAGCATTCATCACCCACAAACCCGCTATTGGATCTGATTGTTGTGCCGCGATCCTAAATATGAAAGAAGATTGTGTGAAGACCGTGTTTGGATCTTTCCGTAACCACTTCTTCAATGGCCTTATCAAAAGACATTGCTCTAACAAGGCGGTTTCATCTCCTGCTTCATCTCCTGCCCCTTCGCCGGCTTAGGGTTTCTTTGTTTTTGTTAGAATTCGAAGTATTGATTTATTAGGTTTTTTTTTTTAAGTTATGTTTTTATTTTCTATTCCACTTTGATCTTGATTTACAATTCGTTCTATCTATTCGAATAACAACCAAAAGTCTTCTATAATTGAGTTCTTTTTTTGTCCAACATCTATAGTATAATTTAGTTAACTTCTAATTTCAGTTCTTTAAACTACGATGATCCTTTTTTATTATTATTATTACAAGTAGTATTTGAGTTTTATGCAGAATCCGGAACTTGGTTTTTGGTCAGGATTCTACAGTCATAAAAAAGAAGGTTGAACCTGGATGCTTCTAATTCGTTTTTGAACATTATTTAATTTATTTTGAACAAGACAATGAAGAAAATTTGTTTTCATTGCTTTAATTATGAGGTAGCAGTCAAAATTCACTTTGAAGGTCAAAGATTCAAATATAACTTTTTATAAAAAAAAATATATAAAAAAAAGCAATGGTAGAAAAAATCAGCCCATTAATAAAAGGAAATTAATTATTTTATAATGTTGCAATAGTATCAAACGAAATACAAATCAAAATAAAACGAAACTTGGTTCAACAATAAAGGAAATGAAACCTTCAAATCTCCAAATCAATGCAACGCATTATCAATAAAGTCTTCAAACATTCAATTAACAGATACCATTCGTCTTATTCTTCCTGTCAGAGACAAACTTCTTCCAGCCTTTGATGATGTCTCTCTGCTTCTCGATATCGATATCGCTCTTCTTAACCGTCACCATCAAGTTATTGCTGTTAGCTTCACTCTTCTCTTCCCCAAGTGATATTTTGTGGATCACTCGCGAAGGAAGCTCATCGAGCTCATGCATCACTTTCTCAATATCGCTCACAAGTCTCTCAGCGAGTGTTCTAGAGAAATCTTCTCTGATAACCACTCGAAGAACAGTTATGTGTTGTGCATCTGGAGGCATTGTATAGGCTGGTACTATCCATCCATACCTACATTTCAAAATATTTAGAGATATTAATTATATATCACGTATTCATAATTTCATTTATATATTAGTTCTGACTGAAATCATCTTTGTAATTAATTAAGACATCCAACCTGCGAAGCATGTCGGAAATTTCGAACTCAGTGTGACAGCTGCTATCTTTCAAGGAAAAAGCGACAAGTGGCACTCCCTCGTCCTTCGAAACAATGTTGAACCTCTCTGTCTTCTCGAGTCCTTGCTTTAGCACGATCATGTTCTCTCTGCAATTCTCCATCACATTTGTGTAACCCTGTTTTATACATTTTAATTGTTAAGTAATGTGTAGTTAATTAGCATAACTTTTTTTATAAAAATCGTGGACAGACATACCTCGTGGCCTAATCGGATAAGTTGGTAGTATTGAGCTATGATTTGACTAGAACCTGCGTTTATTGACAGAATAACCAATGAATACTATAATAATCAGAACTTTTTTGAATACGCCAATCTCTAAGTTGCGTTTTCCCCCTTTATTAAAATGGAAACAAATTTGACTTCCAGCATTTTGTTTTATATTTATGAAGGATTACCACCGATTCCTTAAACTATAGTACAAAGTTATAAAAAATGGAAAACATTATGTGAAGTTTCCCAATTTTTAATGGAAAAAAAGTTTGACCGCAGTTGCTCCATCACAATGATGATATCATCTACTAGACTACTATAAAAATTATTTAAGAAAAAGACTAGTAGACTATTACAAAAATAATTAATAAAAAATGAAAATGATTATGAAATCACTTTTTGTATAATAAAATGGTAAGGAAATTTTATTTCCATCACTTGTTCATGACTAGTAATTAAAAGTCGAACAAAAAAAGAAATAGGAATAGCAAGAAAAATAAAAGAAGTAAATTTACCTTTGGAGAAATTGAGAGTGAACGTGGGTTGGTCAGCACCAAGGTAATTGATATGGAAGATGAGATCCTCAGGCAAATCCTCTTTGTTTCTCCAAATCACCCAACCAATTCCAGCGTACACAAGTCCATACTTGTGACCACTCACATTGATACTCTTCACCAACGGCAGTCTAAAGTCCCATTCCAACTCCGGATACAAAAAGGGTGCTATGAATCCTCCACTTGCCGCATCCACGTGAATGGGTGTGTCCCAACTATCAAAAAAACATATTTTAGTTTTTATATTATATATAACTTAGATATTCTTTATCGTGTAGTGTCATGTAAAAACAATCCATTAACTAATTACCCGGTTTCTTTGTTTTTCTCAACCAAAAGATCGTTCAAGAGTTTAACATCTTCGAACTCTCCATTAAGAGTGGAACCAAGAATGGCCGCAACACAAATAGTGTTCTCGTCAACCATGTCAACAGCTTTTTGCGGGTCCATCACATAGTATCCTTCACTCAATTTCACTTCCTTGAGCTCAACCTCAAAGTACCTAGCGAATTTCTCCCAACACACCTAAACATTTTGAAATATTGTTTATAAGAAAATAATTGATCAAAATGATTAAGATCATTAAAGATTTGATTTAGAAAACGTTAGCTAAATTTACTTGAACATTGGCTCCAGTGACAATGTTGGGTTTATCGACAGGTTTGCCTTCGGCTTTGCGCTTGTTCTGCCATGTACGCTTGAAGGCCAAACCGGCCAACATTATGGCCTCCGATGATCCAACGGTTCCTACTCCGATGGCTGTCTCCGTCTCTCCTAACGGTGCATTGAATAGATGTGCAATCATGTTCACACATCGGTTCTGTTTTTTATTTGTTTATTTCAATATTGACAAAGAATTATTAGTGAAATAACCAACTTGACTAATCACTTTATCACATCGAAATTGATGCTTACTTATAATATATATAATCTTAGTGGATAATTAACAACGTGACAGATGTAAAAGCAAAGTGCAAAACTAAGATAATACAGTACACACTACGTCGTGGGGATAAGTCATGGCAATTACTATTCTATAATCCAACATGATATCATGTACTTTACCTTATGATGTAAAATAATTACAATCAGATAGTTGACAAAAGAATAAATACATGTTAAAACTTTGGTCATTTTTTAAGTTGTCAATTTAAATTTGGAGGAATGTAATAATTTGAAAGTTTCTATTGTTTTCTCATATTTATTTCCGTGATGGCCGATCAAAAATATACTAATAATTATTAAAAAAAGTTATCCAGCAATTTCAATTGTCTGGTATTTGCGGAAATAAAGTAGTAAAAATATTCCCCCCTAATCATTACTGTATAGTCCAAACTATTCCAAATTTGATCAACACAGCCAGAGAAAAAGTCAATCTAGTTGGTTCATATTTTATACATATAAAAATATATATTCAATGACAAAGCATCTAATTAAATGATAAAAACTAATATTAGTTTCAAATATTAATAAGACATAGATTTTTAAAAAGACCCTCACGAATCAGAGAATAACCCAACTACTACGACATGGACGCCTAGTATTTCCAAGATCCAACCTCCCCCAAGAAAATACTGTCTACATAAGCGGAAATTAAATAGATTTAATATTCTACGTACACTTCAATACTATAGTATTCCAAATCACCCAAAATTTGATCACCACAGCCAAAAAAATAAAAGTCAAACCAAGTTGGTATACATATATAAAAATAAGATTCAGTCAATATAACAAATTAGCATTTTATGAGTTATACTAATTAATCATGGTCTTAACTACAGCAATCCCGAAACATCCATCAAGGTATTCCGTATAATCTCGATCCAAATATATCAATGGAGTTTATTTTAACGCGACCACATTCTATATATCACACAAGTCGTTTGGAAAAAAAAATTCAAAATTCCTAAAATCATTAATTTCATATGTATATGCGATAAGTAAATTAATTATGTTTGTGGAAAAAAAAAGTAAATTAATTATGTTTAAAACCCAATTCTGAAACAATCATGACTATATGTGATAAGAAAAAAAGAAAAAAAATACCTGGAGTTCGGTGGTGACGGGGTACTCGTCCATGTCAACATAGTTCTTGTTAATGGAGGACATGATGAGTTTATCGCACTCAGGCTCCATCCACGTCGTCACGAAAGAGGCTAAGTTTAGCCTTGGGTTACCGTCAAGCATCAACTCGTCGTTGATGATCTGATACGCTGCTTCTTTCGGCATGGAGTTTTCGGGCATCTTGAACCTGATCATGGTATTTACAATTTTATTCGCCGATATTACATATATATAATGTGATCAAGATTTTGGTTATGAATATATATTACCTAGGGAGTGAAGTTCGGACGTATCGTGAAGCGAATGTGGAGTGGACAGAGCCGTCCGAATCCGACGTGGCATGGGAGAGCACCATCACGACGATGAGACAGAGGGAGAGAGAGAGAGAGAGAGAAAAACTACCAAGAGATGATTATTAGAGAGAAAGTGGTATTGAGGAAAGTGCTGAATGGGAATGGATGAATAAGAGAAACACCTTAGGGGGGTTTTATATCTATTAATTAGTTAATGATATTGATTGATTGGGTTACCATGTGGGTTACTTGGGATGGATAATAATATATTATACAAACGATTTTTTTGAAACTTCCTTCGTGAGAATATTTCTTCCCCAAGGCCTAAACTTTGTTTGAATTAGCAGAATAATGCCCCTAGTTTCGTTCAGTGTTGAGACTTTTGATCCGTCAATCTCTTTTTGAGAATTTTTTTTCTTTTTTCAAAATCTAAATTAGAATCCTAATGAAAACACAGTGTCTTTTTCTTGTTTGTTGTTTTTGATCAAAAGATTTCTAAAAAAGACTATACACGGTAAAAATATTCAATGCTAAGTAAATGATGAATGAGAGATCCGGGGTTTAGAGAAGCTTTTTATGGAATATATATTCATAATGCATTGAATTGAATATTTGACTATGTGATGTGAATACAAAAGTCTTCTCAGAAAAATCTCTTTTTGCTAATTTGTTTTTTTTTTCTTTAAAGGCAAAATGTTTGTTTAAATTAGCGGGGAATATTTAACTTTGTCTTCATGATACGATTAGACCACATGTTTTCACTTTTTACATTGTTAGAACACTGAAGATGACGCGTATGGATGGTTTAACTTTCTATGAACGTCGTTATTCGTTAGTATTCTTTATAGCCGCACAGGGGAAATGGTTATTGAAATACAAAATGAAACAAGTCACATAATGTAGTACGTGAATTTTTCATGTCATACTATACTAGTATACTACGCCCACGTAATTAAGATTAAAGGTCTTGCATAGTGCACAGTTGATGTTTGTAATCATATATATATTTACCGACTTATAATATCCAACTAAGAACTAACTGTAAAGGTATTGCATATTATTCAATTAGTCTCTATTATTGAGTCCTAATGCGTCATATAATTAACTTTATCTTTCACATTTTATTTTAAAAATTAAAGATTATTGGCCGATACTTGGGTCCATCCTATATGTGAATCTCTTTATTCACTTCTTTATAACATAAAGAAATAAAATTTATATACATCATTGTAAAATAAAAAACTCAAACCGCTTTTTTATAAACCAAACCGATATCTATAATTTTGTTTTAATTAAATCCAAATCGAATTTCGTTCTAACTAAAAAGTTTAAACTCTAGCTACTTCATTTGTAAACCCAAACCGACATATAATTTTGTTGTAATTATAAAATTTAAACTTTAACCACCACATTTGTAAATCCAACCGACATATAATTTCGTTTTAATTGTAAAATATAAACTCTTCTCATTTATAAACTTAAACCGATATATAACTTCATTTAATTGTAAAATCTAAAATCAATCCAATATTTTTTTTTTATTAAAAGTATACATAATTTGTTTCCTTATTTTTTTTTGTTTTAAAATTTTATTTTGATATATTTTTTTAATAAAATATTAGATAAAAGATTCTGATTAGTTGAAAAAAAAAGGAGATAAACACATGGGTTAACTATTTTAAATTTCATGAGTTAAAAGATTAAATAACACGTATTCATATGGCAAAATAGTGCGATGAAATGTATATATATATACACACACAAATGAAATTAAACTTTAAAAAAGGTGAAGTTAAGATTATATTTAATGTTATACTTATCTATACTATTAACGGGAAAAGGGTATATTTCTACCCGTACTATTTGTAAAGTGTATATTTCTACCTGAACAAAAGAGAAGTGTATTATCCAACCTGAACTCTAATAAAATTCAAAATTACTACCCAGACTTTGAAGCGTTATCGATAATACTACATTGACACAAACACTGTTAGTCAACTGTTAAATATGAGTGATTCATATGACACATAAGCAATGATGTGGCAAGAGTTTTTGGAATGAAACTCAAAACGACGTCGTTTTGATTTGGGGAAAAAACTTCAATTAGGGTTCTTTTTTTTTTTTGATTTCACGATTCGTTTCTCTCTTTCTCTTTTTCTGCGAAGGCGAAAATGGAGAACGAGGATTGAAGTTAATTGCGAGGGATAAGTGTAGAGGAAACAAGGCGTGAATCGAAGGAGTTGTTAGCATTACCCACAATCACATCATTACTCCGGAGTGTGCAGAGGGGATCCTGGGGAGCGTTCAGGAGTTGTCAGAGTGGCAGGAGGCAAGTTCCTGAGGGTTATTGGACGAGCCAGAGGAATTGATATTTAGATCGCAGGAGAGTCGTGGCCAGTGGATTTGCTTATCAGTCTAGTGAAGTTGTATGATGTGATTCTCGGGATGGATTGGTTGCATTGGCACATGGTGCATTTGGATTGCTATCGGGGTAGAGTGGAGTTTGAGCGTCCAGGAGGGAAGTTTGTTTTTCAGGGTATTAGACCGACTTCGGGGAGTCTCGTGATCTCGGCCATTCAGGCTGGGAAGATGATCGAGAAGGACCGTGAGGCTTATTTGGTTACCATATCCATGCCAAAATCAGTGGGGAAGTCTACGGTTAGCGGTGTTTCGGTTGTAGAGGAGTTTGAGGATGTGTTCCATTCGTTGCAGGGGTTACCACCATCTCGGTCTGATCCTTTTACGATTGAACTAGAACCAGGGACGATGTCGTTATCCAAGGCTCCTTACAGAATGGCTCCAGTAGAGATGGCAGAGCTGAAGAAACAGCTAGAGGATTTGTTGACTAAGGGATTCATCCGTCCTAGTGTATCACCGTGGGGAGCACCGGTGTTGTTTGTCAAGAAGAAAGATGGGAGTTTCCGGTTGTGTATTGATTACAGGGGTTTGAACCGGGGCACGGTGAAGAACAAGTACCCTCTTCCGAGGATCGATGAGTTGTTGGATCAGTTGAGGGGTGCTACTTGGTTCTCCAAGGTAGATCTGGCGTAGAGTTATCATCATATACCGATAGATGAGGCAGATGTGAGGAAGACTGCATTCAGGACGAGGTATGGGCATTATGAGTTTGTGGTAATGCCTTTCGGGTTGACTAACGCACCAGCAGCGTTNATGGAGAACGAGGATTGAAGTTAATTGCGAGGGATAAGTGTAGAGGAAACAAGGCGTGAATCGAAGGAGTTGTTAGCATTACCCACAATCACATCATTACTCCGGAGTGTGCAGAGGGGATCCTGGGGAGCGTTCAGGAGTTGTCAGAGTGGCAGGAGGCAAGTTCCTGAGGGTTATTGGACGAGCCAGAGGAATTGATATTTAGATCGCAGGAGAGTCGTGGCCAGTGGATTTGCTTATCAGTCTAGTGAAGTTGTATGATGTGATTCTCGGGATGGATTGGTTGCATTGGCACATGGTGCATTTGGATTGCTATCGGGGTAGAGTGGAGTTTGAGCGTCCAGGAGGGAAGTTTGTTTTTCAGGGTATTAGACCGACTTCGGGGAGTCTCGTGATCTCGGCCATTCAGGCTGGGAAGATGATCGAGAAGGACCGTGAGGCTTATTTGGTTACCATATCCATGCCAAAATCAGTGGGGAAGTCTACGGTTAGCGGTGTTTCGGTTGTAGAGGAGTTTGAGGATGTGTTCCATTCGTTGCAGGGGTTACCACCATCTCGGTCTGATCCTTTTACGATTGAACTAGAACCAGGGACGATGTCGTTATCCAAGGCTCCTTACAGAATGGCTCCAGTAGAGATGGCAGAGCTGAAGAAACAGCTAGAGGATTTGTTGACTAAGGGATTCATCCGTCCTAGTGTATCACCGTGGGGAGCACCGGTGTTGTTTGTCAAGAAGAAAGATGGGAGTTTCCGGTTGTGTATTGATTACAGGGGTTTGAACCGGGGCACGGTGAAGAACAAGTACCCTCTTCCGAGGATCGATGAGTTGTTGGATCAGTTGAGGGGTGCTACTTGGTTCTCCAAGGTAGATCTGGCGTAGAGTTATCATCATATACCGATAGATGAGGCAGATGTGAGGAAGACTGCATTCAGGACGAGGTATGGGCATTATGAGTTTGTGGTAATGCCTTTCGGGTTGACTAACGCACCAGCAGCGTTTATGAGATTGATGAACAGTGTGTTTCAGGAGTTCCTGGATGTATATGTCATCATTTTCATCGACGATATCCTGGTTTATTCTAAGAGTCATGAGAAGCATGCAGTGCATTTGAGGGCAGTTTTGGAGAAGCTACGGGAGCAGAAGTTGTTTGCTAAGTTGAGCAAGTGCAGTTTTTGGCAGCGTGAGATGGGTTTTCTGGGTCATATCGCGTTTGCAGATGGAGTTTCTATGGATCCAGAGAAGATTCATCTATCAGAGATTGGCCTAGACCGCAGAATGCCACAGAGATCAGGAGTTTTCTGGCAGGTTACTACTGGAGATTTGTGCAGGGATTTGCGAGCAGAGCACGTCCTATGACTAAGTTGACAAGGAAGGATGCTCCTTTTTTTGGTCACAGGAGTGCGAGGAGGGATTTGCAAGCCTGAAGGAGATGTTGACTACTACACCGGTGTTGGCTTTGCCTGAGCAGGGAGAACCCTATCTGGTTTATACATATGCATCTAGAGTTGGTTTCGGGTGTGTTCTGATGCAGCATGGGAAGGTGATTGTNCAAGTTTTCTATTCATCCAGGAGCGACTAAGATGTACCGTGATCTCAAGAGGTACTATCATTGGGTCGGGATGAAGAAGGATGTAGCTAGTTGGGTCGCGAGGTGCGATGTGTGCCAGCTAGTGAAGGTTGAGCATCAGGTTCCAGGAGGGTTACTGAAGAGTCTTCCCATTCCGGAGTGGAAGTGGGATATGATTGCTATGGACTTCGTGGTAGGTTTGCCAGTGTCCAGGACATTTGATGCTATTTGGGTCATTGTGGACCGGTTGACTAAGTCGACAAATTTTCTGGCCATTAAGAAGATTGATGGAGCAGCGGTTTTGGCTAAGAAGTATGTGAAGGAGATAGTCAGGTTGCATGGGGTGCTAGTGAGCATTCTGTCTGATAGGGTTTCTAAGTTCGCTTCGGTGTTCTGGAGAGCGTTTCAGGCAGAGATGGGCACTAAGGTACATATGAGTACAGCTTATCATCCCCGACAGATGGACAGTCAGAAAGGACGATCCAAACGCTGGAGGATTTGTTGAGGATGTGTGTATTGGATTGGGGAGGCCATTGGGCAGATCATTTGACTTTGGTAGAGTTTGTTTACAACAACAGTTATCAGGTGAGTATTAAGATGGCTCCTTATGAGGCTTTGTATGGGAGGCCGTGTCGTACACCGTTATGCTGGACTCAAGTGGGGGAGAGGAGCATTTACGGGGCAGATTTTGTTCAGGAGATCTCAGAAAAGATTCGGGTTCTCAAGCTGAACATGAAGGAGGCTCAGGATCGGCAGAGGAGTTATGTCGATAGGAGGAGGAGAGATCTTGAGTTTCAGGTAGGAAACAGAGTGTACCTCAAGATGGCCATGTTGCGGGGTCTGAACAGGTCATTGACTGAGACTAAGTTGAGTCAGAGGTATATGGGGCCGTTCAGAGTGATTGAGCGTGTTGGACCAGTGGCTTATAGACTGGAGTTACCTGAGGTTATGCGTGCATTCCGTAAGTTGTTCCATGTTTCTATGTTGAGGAAGTGTCTCCGTGAGGATGATCAGTTGTTGGCTAAGATTCCTGAGGATCTTCAGCCTAACATGACTTTGGAGGCGAGACCAGTGAGGGTTCTCGAGAGGAGGGTCAAGGAACTTCGGAAGAAGAAGATTCCTTTGATGAGAGTCCTTTGGGACTGTGATGGTGTTGAGGA
>NC_025692.1:3842481-3842660 GCF_000633955.1 Camelina sativa | reverse complement strand
AAGGAACTTCGGAAGAAGAAGATTCCTTTGATGAGAGTCCTTTGGGACTGTGATGGTGTTGAGGAACAGACTTGGGAGCCTGAGGCGAGGATGAAGGCAAGGTTTAAGAAGTGGTATGAGAAGCAAGCCGCGACTTGAGCTTGTCTAGCCTGGTCCCATCTGTAATCCTTGGCTCGAGC
>NC_025692.1:3827838-3842432 GCF_000633955.1 Camelina sativa | reverse complement strand
CATGTTGCGGGGTCTGAACAGGTCATTGACTGAGACTAAGTTGAGTCAGAGGTATATGGGGNTGTTTACTTGGTCGCTTGGGGTGGTTGGTTGTGCGACTAAGTAACAAGAAGAGGTGGTTCTTGGGGTACAAAGTTTCCGTGAGGTGGGGTTTTGGAGGAAAGTTTCCTGAATTAGGAGTTTCTAAAAGTGGAAAGTGTTANGGACCAGTGGCTTATAGACTGGAGTTACCTGAGGTTATGCGTGCATTCCGTAAGTNAGTTTTATGTGAGTTAAAATTTGTCCATTTTAGTGGAGAGAGCCTTGGAAGGGCTTGTGAGGCCTTAGTGGCGGACTTTTTAGTCATTGTGTGGTCTTAGTGGCGGTCTTTTGAGACATTTTGTGGCCTTTGTGGCGGGCTGTTTAGCCAGATGTGTGGCCTTTATGACGGGCTGTTTAGCCAGATGTGTGGCTTTTGTGGCGGGCTGTTTAGCTAGATGTGTGACCTTTGTGGCGGGCTGTTTAGCCAGAGTGCCTGTTTAGGCGGTCCTTCGGGACAGATGGTCTTTGTGACGGTCCTGTTTAGGATATTTGTTTGGCCTTGGTGGCGGTCCTGTTTAGGACATTTGTTTGGCCTTGGTGGCGGTCATGTTTAGGACATTTGTTTGGCCTTTGTGGCGGCTATTGTGGCGGCCCTTGTGGCAGTGAGATGATCAATGTGTGGTCATGAGGTATTCTAGTGAGGGGATATGTGGTTAGTAGAACATTGAGATGTCTTACGCGAGCCACGGGAAGGAAACCTGGATAGGGATAGGACTCAGACGTGTTCAGAATTGTTTGCTCGCGACACTTGTGGAACTTAGGTTCTCCTAGTACCGCCATATTCTGAGACTATGTGGCTTGGGAGTATGGTTGGTATATCGAATTCGGATGACGATCCGGGGGCGCGCTGTAGGGTAGTAACTCGAGAGGCGAGTATTGGATTTTTCCTTATATATTATGGCATGCGGACTTAGGCCCGATGAAGAGCCAACATTATGGCATGCAGACTTAGGTCTGATGAGGAGCCAATAAAAACTCAAGGTTTAGGCCTATGAGTAAAGAAAAGTCCAAAAGTCGAGAGCAAATAATGCCTGGAGCGTGAGTCTATCGCCTAGAGGTGACCTTTCGTAGATCGGTCGGAGGAGTGCGGGCCGTGGAGACGGTGGCATGGGAGTCCTTGACTGATGTTTGGTTGAGATTCGAAGACGAATCTATGTTAGTGGGGGAGAATTGTAACATCTGTGAACAAAAACTGTGCGTTTTGCGGGAGGGTGTCGATCGACACCAAGGGGGTGTCGGTCGACACCCATGTTTTCTGGTTTGACCAGTTCGATTTAATTATCAATTTGGACCGGTTTGGTTTAGGAAAAAAAACCACTAAACCGAGATATTTAAGTGTTTTGTCGGCCAGAAGGGTTTTGGGAAGTTTCTCTTGTCGTCGTTTAACGCTTTTGAGAGAAAAAGAGGAAAAAGAGAGTTCTTAAGATTTTTGGTGAGATTTGTGATTTTCTTAGCTGTTCTTGTGAGATTTGGAGCTAGGAAGGATCTAGAGGCTTGCTAGGAGGGTTGGATTCGTTGTTATTGGTCTGAATCTTCCTGCAAAGAGGTGAGTGCATGACCATGGCTAATCTAAGCCTTTGATTTCCTTGTTCTTGCTGGTTTGTTGTTGTTTTGTGTGTTTTTCTTGCTGGGATTGGTTGTTACAGGTTCCTATGGACGTATTTGGCTTGGGTTTTGAGTATTGGACGATTTGGAAGAGGTTGGGAAGCGAGATTCGACTCTCGGCTTCGAGCGGATCGTGGTTGCAGAGGGAGTGTCGATCGACACCAGCAAATTAGGCATCGATCGACACTGTGGGGTAGTGTCGGTCGACACCAAGGCCAGTGTCGGTCGACACCAAGGCCAGTGTCGGTCGACACTTGGCTGGTGTCGGTCGACACCTCCCTTCCAGCGAGATGATGTTTGATTTCTTGGTTTGTATGTCTTGTTTGTTGATTGTTTGGAACATTGGTATCACTGTTGCTTGTGTGTATAGCCCAGTAGATGGAGGATTGCCTCACTGAGTGTTTATCAAATACTCATGCATCTCAATATGTGTTTGTGGTGCAGGTAAAGACAAAGTGTGATCGTGGAATCAAGGCGATGAAGAGGAGGATATTCTAGGGACTCGATTGTATGTTGTCTGGCGTTGCTAGGTTGCTAGAGTTGTTTCTTTAAAAACATTGTTAGGTTGCCGGTTTCATGTTTCCTGATGTTTGATTATTGGATTGTTGTTATGGATTATTATTGGTTATTTTATTATTAGATATTTATTGGTATTGTTATTTTCCGCTGTTGTTTGTGGTTGTGGATAGGTGGCTAGTGGGTATGGGACCACTAGTTGTAATCTATATTATATTTATATTTATTATTTATTAATTTAAAAAAAAAACAAGTCGGTTCGTTTCAAGTTTTGTTAAATAAGTTAAACTTAAAGGGTATAACCCAAAATGTACTTCAAAAATGTATATATAGACTATCACATACAGTTCTTTAAGATCTATTAAAATAGGTTTTCAGATTTTAATCTTGTTTTAAAATTTAATGGGTAGAGTTGTGTTTGGAAACATCATAAAGTATAGATGGTGTCAAGCTTATTATGGCAATAAGTGTAAATAAATTTGTTTGATTAATATAGTTCCATTAAATGAGTTTAAAAAAATTGTTATTTTAGGAAAATAGTTAAGGATTAATATTGTAAATAAAACAAATTAAATAACTAAAATTTAAAAGGCATAACATAAAATGTACTTTAAAAATAATAATATACATAGTAATCGCTTGTTTAATATAGATGTTACTTTAACATGTATCACAATAAATTCTTGTGACTATGGCTATGTAACAAAACCACGTGTCACTCTAATGTTACACTCCTATTTGTAGGAAGAAAATCATCCTAAAACAAATGATACCAAATTTCAGCTAGACATACTAGTAAATAAATTTGAAGGGTTTTATATATATATATATATATATATATATATTTATTTTTATTCCATACATGAAAATGATATATTTCTATACATATCAAAATATAATATGTAAGATTTTTTTGTTACCAATATGTCTTTCTCTTATTGAATTAATTTTAATAACAAATCCTAAAAGTTAACACTCATAATAAATAGAAGTTTTACTATTTATCTTCATAATATGAACTGGTTGATATATTCATAATAATAATGGCTTGAATTTTTCATGTATTTAGGAATTATTAATTAAGAAGGCTATCTAAATACTTTTTTGTATCTTGTAAATGAGATTTAATTTTAGAAATTACATACTTGTAATAATATAACAAAATAAACGTTATTTTGTCAATTATTGTGTGAGAAAACTTATGTAAACATGATGTCATCATTTTTTTTTTAATAACCATTGGACCACAATAGACCGGACATTAACTAAATAATCTCTATTTTGTCATTATCTTTTTAAGATCACTTTTAAAATATCTGAATATATTGTGTTTTTGCAAACTCGAATAATATATGCAGAAAAAGCTGTTGTTCACATAAGCATGAGGTAATTCAGTTTTTTTTTTTTGTCTTTCTTTGATTTAGTGGACCATCAACCAAAAATGAGAGGAAAATATGGAAAAATTTTAACTTTCATAGTTCGTTTAATTTGAAAAATACAATTTTACTTAATGACATATGTGACCTATTTTACAAAGAGATTTTGTTTTGCTTTTAATTTGCGATGCTAATAAAATGATACCTAAGTGATTTAATACATTGAATGTTAAAATGTATCTTTAGTTATCTTTTTTTTCTCAGCAAAATGTATCTTTAGTTATCTTTTACTATATTTTTAGTGAAAAAAAAATATTTTTATCATATTACAGATTTACAACCATTAATGATGTACGCTAAATAAAACTTGGATGGATATAAATCTAAAATCCAAACACTACATAAAACAATTCTCTTTTTTTATTATTATTGAAATAAATAGAAAACATAAATTATAAATTACCTTTTGAAGTAACGTTCCCCCAAAAGTTGAAAATCTGTAATTGAGATTTCTTTCATTAATGGTTTTGTTTCCTTTTGAGGCTTCCATTTCTTTGTTCAAAAAAAAAAATGTAATATAATTTGTTTAAACTAGTGACGCACAAAAGAAATCTTTATACATTGTTTACCTAATATAGTTTTCTTTGTAATTTATTTAAATAGCTTTTACATTGTTCATATCTTTTGTATACTTTTCTAGCTATCATTTGGATAAACAAACAATGGATTCTAGTCGTGATGACAGTTCAAGTGATGAACGGGGTAATTCTACGGACACCAACAACAATCAGGATAGGAGAAATTACCATCGCCACACTAATCAACAAATTCAAAGGCTCGAAGCGTAAGATCTTCATATAATTTTATCAATTTATATCACTATTTTTTTTTTTTTGAAAAATAAGCTTCTTAATTCATAGTTAATCTTTATAAAAAAAATTGATTGAAGGTATTTCAAGGAGTGTCCTCATCCAGACGATTTGCAGAGACGTCAATTGGGTGAAGAACTGAATCTGAAACCAAAACAAATCAAATTCTGGTTTCAAAACAAAAGAACCCAAGCCAAGGTAATTTGTTTGGTCTTACATATTGTTTGTTTTATACTAGAGTTTACTATAGAATACAAAAGGATTTAATTTAAATTTACCTATTTATGATGATTTACTAGTCATAATTGTAAATATTGTTCTACATCATTAATGTTATTTTGTTGTTGTTTACCACAAGAAATTTACACACTAATTGTTTATTCAAAAATTAGATTGATGCATGAGATTTGCCTAACTTTCAACTATAAAACACTAAGATTAATTGAATTTTTTTCTAGTCTCACAATGAAAGAGAAAGTAACGCAGTACTTAGAGCAGAGAACATGAGGATGAGACGTGAGAATGCAACAATGGAAGACGCACTAAAGAATGTGGTTTGCGGTCCATGTGGTGGTCGTGGTTTTGGTAGAGAGGAAAAACAACGTAATATCCAAAAACTGCGTGCGGAAAATGCTTTTCTCAAAAGCGAGGTGTGTATTTATGCAAATACTTAAAAAAAAAAAAACTTTCATGAGTTCCTTTGTCGCTATATGGAATTCTAATTTCTAACACTAATGAAAACATTTAGTCACTAATACTTTTGTTGATCAAATTGTAAATATCAGTTTGAAAGATTCTCAAACTTCCTAGCTCAACGAGGAGGTCACTCAATGCCTAGCGTTGGTGCCTTTACCTATCCCCATGGTCCATCAACCTCCAATAATCGTCGTGCCTCGTATGGAACATCCTCTAACCATCTTCCCCAGCCTTCATGCTCATTAAGAGGACCATATGCTCGTGGAAACATCAGCATCAACCAACCACATCAGCTGAGAAAAGAGATGCCACTGCAGCATTTCCCTCCGCTATCTCAAATGGAGAAACTGGTGATGTTTGAAACAGCAGAGAAAGCGGTGGCAGAGGTTATGAATCTCATTCAAATGGAAGAACTGTGGAAGAAGTCGTCTATTGATGATAGGCTCGTCATTGATCCAACGAACTACGAGAAATGTTTTGCGAAGATTAGCCATTTCAAGGGCCCAAGTGGTCGTTCTGAGTCTTCTAAGGAAGTCGTGGTGGTTCAAACGGATGCAAGAATCTTGGTTGACATGTTCTTAGATACGGTACGTACTTCATGTTATTTTATTTCTAACCTAATTAACATCAAAGAATGAATTATTATTTTTCTTAATACTTTATTTATCCAAAAACTACAATATAATCTTCTTATTTGTTCAATTTTGTTAGGAAAATTTAGAATTCTTGCATTAATAAAACATTGTAAATATGAAAAATTAATTATCTTTATAATACGTCTCAGTAATATATGTGTATGTCCCTCTCAAAATTACATTTTTAACACAAATATATTGCAGGAGAAATGGGCGAGGCTTTTTCCAACAATTGTCAACGAAGCTAAAAATATCCGCGTGTTGGATTCAATGGACAACGGAAGACAAACCTTGGCGAGAGTGGTATATCTCTATGAATCTTATGATATTTAACATTTTCATTCGTTTTAAAATTCTTAGGCTTACATAAACACTTGGTGGAAACCAAATTGGACGTAAAAAAGTGACTTTTCTACAATTTGCTCAAAATAAAATAGATATATGAGCAAATGCACATACTGTCTCCATTGGTGCCACCGAGAGAGTTTATAATCCTAAGAAGTTGCCAACAAATGGAAGAAAATGTCTGGATGATAGCTGACGTGTCCTGTAACCTCCCAAACGTTGCATTTGAGTCTATGGCTCCGATTTGCACCAAACATCCCTCTGGTGTACTCATTGAATCATTGCCCAATGGTTGCTCTAAGGTCTCTCATCTAGCTCTCTTCTCTTTTAATTTTTTTTTGACATAATCTTTTCACATATTTTTCAATTTCTCCATATTGATCTAGACATCTACAGAAGTCATTAGTGTATGTATATATCTACAATGACTTTCATAAAAATATGTGTGATTGAAAGCAAAACAAATAACAAAGAAAATGGGCAGGTGACGTGGATAGAGCACGTGGAAGTAACTGATAAAACGCGACCACATCGGCTTTACAGAGACCTCTTCTTATACGGCGGTTTGGGCTACGGAGCTCGACGTTGGACCGTTACTCTTGAGAAGATGTGTGAGAGGCTGTATCTCTCCTCCATATCCGACTTCCCCAACAATGACTACGCTGGAGGTACAAAAATTACCTAACAGGATCAATACAAAATATTAGTTTATTATATGCATGCGGATTTAATATAGACAACACAAGTGCTAGCTAGTTTCAAGACTTTTGGTATTTAAACTACTGTTTACTAGAGTTTAACATGTTTTCATCTTTTGTAGTTGTGCAAACAATAGAAGGCAGGAGGAGCGTAATGAAATTGGGAGAAAGAATGTTGAAGGACTTTGCATGGATGATAAAAATGGAAAAGAAACTCGATTTCTCGCAACAGTCTGAAACCAACAGCAGCGGAGTTACGATTGCCATGCGGTTAAACAACGAGGCTGGTCAACCGCCCGGTCTCATTCTCTGCGCTGGTTCATCTTTATGCCTCCCTCTCCCTCCTCCCCAAGTATACGATTTCCTCAGAAATCTGAACATTCGTCACCAGGCAAGAATATAATTATATTATAGAATTGTTAATTGTCACAAAAGTCCATATTTAATCAGCTTATTTTAAGAATAATATTTGTCGTTATTTTCACATTCTAATTGTTCTTTTTTGGTAACTAACAAGAAAACTAATATGCTTGTATGTAAAAAAAGTGGGACGTTCTCTGCAACGGGAATCCAGTGACCGAGGTTGCTCGTTTTGTCACCGGAACCGACAAGAAGAACAATGTGAATTTTATCGAGGTACATTACTCCTACTGAAACCTTATGATTTTAACAAGATATAATTTTTTTTTAGTTTAAATTTATATCATAACCAGCATTTAAATATAGTTGTTATAAAGTACCAAAAAATCCATGGAACGGGTCAACTTTGTTTCATGGAAGTCTATTACAATTTCGATATCATTGCATTAAACTATATATGATTATTATATATGTAGACTTCAAGTGGAGGGGACAATAATAGTAATCTGATGATACTACAAGATGGCTCCATAGATGCATTAGGAGGTATGGTGGTCTACGCTCCAATGGGTCTAGAAACAGCAGCAATCGCCAGTGCAGGCCAAGTCGACCCTTCCACCATTCCAATCCTCCCTTCAGGTTTCATCATCTCCCGCGACGGCCGTCCTAGTTCGGCCGAGGATCCCGATGGTGGTAGCTCAACACTCCTCACCGTGGCCTTCCAGATCCTTGTCTGTGATCCGAATCACAGTGCTGCTTTCAACGTGGAAGAATCTGCCGCCACAGTCAATAACGTGATCAGCTCCACAGTTCAAAGGATCAAAGCCATGCTTAACTGCGACTGATGGAGTGATGGTAACTGATCAGAGAGTTACAAGTTCGCAAATCTCAACTCTTAAGTTTTCTTTCCTTTTGCAAATTAATAAAGTGAGAAGAGTATTCTCCGATGATTCTCTAAGGAGAGAGTCATGTTTTTTCGTTTGTTATAAACTCATTACAATAAAATATCTAAGGCAAGGGCCTTGAATATAAACAATAGTACTAGTATGTTGACAATCTTGTTGCCATTGCATGACATGTTAATTTGTTTGTGATATTTTTAAGATGCTATTCCGGTCTGTTTAATTTGTGAGTTAAATCGACAACTGGTATTAATCGGTTTTCTAACTAAAACCGGCTAAATTGAATCGATTCACTTGGTATAGAGAAGACAACGGACATATATATAATTTGGTAACCATCCAGCTTTAATTCGAGAACACTCTTCATTCCTCAAATCTCAAATCTCAAATCTCAAATCTCAATCTCTCCCTCTCGGTGTTAATTTCTCTCGAATCGGAATCTCTCGTCGGAAAATCTATCAATGGCCGCCGCAACCGAGAAGCTCCCGCAGCTCAAATCCGCCGTTGATGGACTTACTGAGATGAGGTGATTGAGTGCTGTCGATTCTGGATCTGGTAATCTTCTTCATCTTTTAGACTGTGATCTATTTCCTTTTTGTTTCAGTGTGAATGAGAAGAGCGGATTCATCAACCTCGTTTCACGTTACCTCAGGTTCGTCATTGAATCCTCTGCTAATGATTTGGTATTTTCGTATGTTGTGTTGATTGAATCGTGAATCGGTAAAGACCAAAGCAGTTCATGGATGTAGTTTTGATTTTTGAATCGGATCTGGAGACTGGGAGTCAGATCTAGAGACGGAGATTGATTTACATTTAGATTATCAATTGATTCTAAATTCTCTGTATCTTTCAATTTGAATTTGAAGCGGTGAGGCTCAGCACATTGAATGGAGCAAGATCCAGACACCTACTGATGAGATTGTTGTTCCTTATGATAAAATGGCTAACGTCTCTGAAGGTATTCTTCTTTTTTTATGAATGTTACGATTCTGTTACTGAAGTTTGTTTTTTTGTATGGTGGATGTGTTCTGTAGACTACTGTTGCGTTGGATCCTTTTCTCTATAGCATTAAAGAATTTTGTTTTTGTTATTTTTTTTTGAACATAATGAAGATGCTTCCGAGACCAAATATTTGTTGGACAAGCTTGTTGTGCTAAAGCTTAATGGAGGTTTGGGAACAACAATGGGATGCACTGGTCCAAAGTAAGCTCTCTAATCTTGTGTCACTATCAGTATTCAGTTCAGTTTACGTCTCTATCCATGCTTGGACTTCGTTCCTCTAGTCTCTTTGAGATGGCAAAGATGATATTGAATTCTGAGTACATTTCCAAGCGTGAAGATATAGGCTCCGTAATCCACATCTCTTGGTCTATAAGATTTTCTGCCATCGGTAACAGACTTGATGTCCTAGTCTAGCTAGTAAACAATTTATCTGTCAGCTTTGACTATAGCAGGAATTTGATAGTAGTTCCCGCTTCAGGGATGAGAACTTACATTCCATGTTTATAGATTGGGGTAGTGTGTTTTTCTTGAGGTCTCTGTATCAAGTCCTTCCCTGATGCGTTATGCTACATTTTCTTCAAACAATAGGTTTCATTTTCTTTTCCTGTTTCTGTGCAGATCGGTTATCGAAGTTCGTGATGGTTTGACATTTCTTGACCTGATTGTTATCCAGATTGAGGTTCGTCATTTTTCATTTTATTTTCTCATAATCATTGTGCCTTTACGTAATCTCACATAGCACTTTCCTATAGAATCTCAACAACAAGTATGGCTGCAAGGTTCCTTTGGTTCTTATGAACTCATTCAATACACATGATGACACCCAAAAGGTACTGCTATTTCACCGAGGATCACATCTTTTTTAGTTCTACTTTTATCTTATACTTGTAGTCTGACTGATTTTTGTCTTGTTCAGATTGTGGAAAAATATACCAACTCGAATGTTGATATTCACACTTTTAATCAGGTATTTCATGTCAATGCCATTACAAGTTAAGAAACTAAAACTTTGTTTATCTGAACGATCCAGGACAACCCTGCAACTAATTATATTGACTTAAACTATGTAGAGCAAATATCCTCGTGTTGTTGCTGATGAGTTTGTGCCGTGGCCTAGCAAAGGAAAGACTGACAAGGATGGATGGTACGTTTTCCAGTCAATATTGCATTTACATTTGAGATTCCATTTGCATTTGGACATCCTTCTCTTTGCTATCACATTAAATCACTAATAAAAGATGTATTTTTGAAGGTATCCTCCTGGTCATGGCGATGTATTCCCGTCCCTTATGAACAGTGGCAAGCTTGATGCTTTCTTATCACAGGTTCTTTCTTTGATGTAGTCTATTGTTAATTTTTGTTTCCAGAATGTATCCTTTGATGTCTTTGTCTTTCAACGTTTATCATTTTAATTCTGATTCTGAATTTCTCACTATTCAGGGTAAGGAGTATGTGTTCGTCGCCAACTCAGACAACTTGGGCGCTATTGTTGACTTGAGTATATCTCCTTCCTAGTTTTCTCTTTTATGGCTTTCCTTTAGTTCCATTCAGGATAATAACTTTCAACCAGAGACTAATTGTTGGTTGTCCTTGACTCGATGTTGCGTCAGAAATCTTGAAGCACCTGATCCAGAACAAAAATGAGTACTGTATGGAGGTTACACCCAAAACCCTAGCTGATGTAAAGGGAGGAACTCTCATCTCTTATGAAGGAAAAGTTCAGGTAAAGTTTTTGGATGTAGCTTTTCTGCTGAATGTTTATTAGAAAGTTTCTACTCAAACCTGATGTCATCAGAAAGTTACTAATCAAAGTTGGCGTTATTACGTACTAAATAAAAATTGTATGTGCATTCTGCAATGTCTCTTCTTGTTATATGTGGCATCTTCGTATAATATATTAGCCAAGCTAGAGATATATTTATTGTCTTCTTTCGTAATGATCTTCTCATTGTTCTATTTTTCTTGTCTATCTCAGCTTTTGGAGATTGCTCAGGTTCCTGATGAACATGTAAGTCCACAGCTCTTCTTAGTTCTCCTTCTAGTCTAAATCCCTCTTGCTCATTATATAGATTTCATTTTTACTAGAACTTGTTTGTAGTTCTTGTAGCAGTTTGTCACTCTTTGCTCGCTTTGACTAGCTTCCTCTGCTCCTTACATTTTTTATACCTATATGTGGTATAAGATGGCATAAAGTATTAGTGTTTCTCTGAGAACGAAACGAAATTGCTTATCCCTAGCTACTTGTGTGTGGCTAAGAATGACATTGCTCGTATCTCGTGCAGGTAAATGAATTCAAATCAATTGAGAAATTCAAGATTTTCAACACAAATAACCTGTAAGTAGTAGCTCTACGGTCCCTAAAACGTTCAGAATAACAAGTATATATGCGGACACCTAACTGTTAACTATTACAGTTGGGTTAACTTGAAAGCAATCAAAAAGCTTGTGGAAGCTGATGCACTTAAAATGGAGATCATCCCAAACCCAAAGGTACTAGATTTCCAATCACGCCATGCAACATATCTGATGTATTGCAATTTTGCATAATTTGTCTCAACTCTTGGCAGGAAGTTGATGGAGTCAAAGTTCTTCAACTGGAAACTGCAGCTGGTGCTGCGATAAGGGTATGCACTGCGCTCTATTTTAACTAGCGCAATAATTTAAATAAACAGAGCTGTTAATTTTCTTCATTGTTTTCCCGTTTTCAAACAGTTCTTTGATAATGCAATCGGTGTGAATGTACCTCGCTCACGGTTCTTGCCAGTGAAGGCAACTTCAGACTTGCTTCTTGTTCAGGTAAACAAATCCACTCCTTTCCCTCTCAAATTCCCAAAAATGCATTAAATGAGAAACAGAGAGTTAACAATTTTTAGTCATCTTTCACAGTCGGATCTGTACACACTCGTTGATGGCTTTGTCACAAGAAACAAAGCTAGGACAAACCCCACAAACCCAGCTATTGAATTGGGACCCGAATTTAAAAAGGTAAAGAACGTTAGTTCCCTGTGTGGGATATCTAAAATAAAGTATTCTCTAATTTTAATCCTGCTTCTGAAGCTCCAGCCTGTAACTTACACTTAACTTGAAAATTTTACAAAGACAAAATGGTTCTAACATCCTAGTTGTAACTGTGATTCTGTTTTTTTTTTGTTGTTGTATTTTGGTCAATAAACAGGTGGCGAGCTTCCTTAGCCGGTTCAAGTCCATCCCAAGTATAGTTGAGCTTGATAGCCTTAAGGTCTCGGGTGATGTCTCGTTTGGCTCTAGCGTTGTTCTTAAGGGCAAAGTGTCAGTAAAGGCAAACTCCGGGACTAAACTTGAAATCCCTGACAATGCCGCGCTCGAGAATAAGGTAACGTTTATTTATATGTCACTGTGATTGTAATAAAAAATAACTAGACTCATCTTCTGGTCTTTTGTTCTTACAGGACATCAATGGTCCAAAGGATCTGTGAAGAAATTAAAAAGAGTTTTGATGCTTCGTCTTCTGACTTCCTCTTCTCTAGTAAATGAGAGCACTTTTGGTAAAACTTTTTTCATGTGAAAAGATCACAAGAACAACGAGAAGTGGTTTTTTCTTTTGTGCAGTTAAGCCCCACAAAGTACGTTTTGAGTTTACTATTTCCTTACATTAATTTTTTTGTTTTTCCTTTTTCTTTCATTAATTGATGCGAAGTTTCAAGTCTTTTTGAATAATGGTGAAATGAACTCTTTGTGTTTAAGTTATCTTTGCTTGCGATCACAATTTTTCTGTAGCTTATCTTTTTTGCTTCCAAGTAACTTAAACAACGAAATAATGGAAAATACGAATTTACACTGAAGATCTAGTAGCATACATTTTTTTCTTTTCTCCATACTGTTCTGTAATATCTTATAATTTCTTATTGTTGGACTGTTATATAGATTTATTGATGATGATCAGAATGTAAAATCATTTATGCATAATAATCATGAAACGATAAACTAAAACTGGAACAGTGTTAATCCGTTAGTTATTTTTTATTTGCATTCCATCATATTGTATATAAATCATTTCCAACAACATTCGATGCGTGTACCACATTGCGCCAAATGTCCCAAATCGTTTCTATACTCTGACCACTTGTCCAGCTCAAAATCCAAAAAGGAAGAAAATACAAAGTTGTTGTCATGAGACATAATCAATACGGTTGGCCATGAATAGTTTCACCGGTCTGGCTTTATTATACACCACATATCTCTCTCCTTTTATCTTTGTTAGATAGAAACATTCACACACTGATTGTCAAAAAAAAAGTCAGAGGCCTCTATTTCATAAGAATATATCTGCTATCTTCTTTTTTATCCCGTTCGGCTATAAGGCGGCAAAATTGATGTTTGGCGAAGAATAATATGAACCACACACGTAGAAGAAAGCCTTACAGAAATGGACTATCCATCCAAACTATGTGTAAGACCCACCCACCATTTCTTTCCTCTAATCCACTAAAATGATTGATTCGTAAATCTTTTATGCTTTTCCTACTCAAACCAAAGTCACCTTTTCAATGTACTTGGACACCTGTGGTAATTTCAGTTGACCAACAAGTTCTAGTTATGGGAAAACAATAGCATCTTGTGGTTATTTACAAATGATCAACACTTTCAAATCACAATCCTTAAATGCTTCTTTTCCAAACAAATATGTTACACGGACATCGACACCGACTTTTACATCTTAGTGTAAAAATATTTGCAATGGATGATTATAATAAGATATATAGTAAATGTATTTTTCTACTATAATAGCATCATTTACGTTTTAAATATAAGTTTTGAATTTCGAATTTTAAACGCAATATTTATTCGTGCTACGAGTCATAATCTAATACTTTTATTTTAGTTGAATGCTTATAGTCCAAACAAATATGTTGCACCGACATTGATATATACATCTTAATATAAATATATTTGTGTTATAACAAGAGATTTAGGGAATTGTACTCTTCTATTATTTATCTATTTCATATAATATAACATATATATAAGGATACATATTAGGGTTTAAAAGTCCATTAATGGACCGATAATGGGCATCCATACAATATTCTAGATATATTCATAACACTCCCCCTTGAATGACCATTATAAAAATATAGTTCCAAATGCGCATGTGAGATGTTGTCTCGTTAAAAACCTTACCAAGAAAATCCAATGAGAAAAATCATGGTTAAGAAAAAATCTTCACTTGAACGATCTTGATACCTACACAAAATTATCACCCAAGCTTAAAATGGCAACTATCGAAGATGATTTTTCAAGAAAAGCAAGCTTGTCATCTCCACAATCTCGACAAGTTGCGACCGAGATGGATGTTGCTGGACAAGTTAAGACAGGTTTGCCAACTATATACTCAGCTGAGGAAGTTACACCTTAGTTAATTTTCTCATTTTTGGAAAAGTGGTTTCAATTGGGAGTGCCATATTTATCCTAGTTAGAAACAGTCAATAGTAGTTTTCGGTCTTCTGATTAATCCTCTAAACAGCAACAA
>NC_025692.1:3818221-3827793 GCF_000633955.1 Camelina sativa | reverse complement strand
GATCTTGATGCCTACACAAAATTATCACCCAAGCTTAAAATGGCAACTATCGAAGATGATTTTTCAAGAAAAGCAAGCTTGTCATCTCCACAATCTCGACAAGGTGCGACCGAGATGGATGTTGCTGGACAAGTTAAGACAGGTTTGCCAACTATATACTCAGCTGAGGAAGTTACACCTTAGTTAATTTTCTCATATTTGGAAAAGTGGTTTCAATTGGGAGTGCCATATTTATCCTAGTTAGAAACAGTCAATAGTAGTTTTCGGTCTTCTGATTAATCCTCTAAACAGCAACAATTTAACTAAAAAATAATAGTGACTCCTCATAAATTGGTGCATCTATTTCAGTGTTGGCTAACATGATACAAAGTAATAGTGTTTGCATTGTTCTTGTGCAACCACCTTTTTCCTGATTCTCAATAATCTTTTATCTCAGCAAGAGTTCCTGTTCGGTTGTATGTTTGGAGTATAAATCAAGATTTCGAGAATCTTGAAGATGTACCTGAGATCGATACATGGGATGACATCTCCTACCTAAATCGCCCTGTTGAATTCCTCAGAGAAGAAGGTAAGATAATCACCTTAAAGATCCACATTCGTCATATTATCTTCATCGTAAAGAGATTGGCTTCTCTGGTATATAGCTGTTATTATGCTATCGACCAAAGTTTCAGTCAATAGCTTCCATGCAGAGTGTATCCAACTGAAACTTGAAGTCTCTCCTTTGTGCGATACTTACTGGTTTGTTCCACCGTTTAACAGGGAAATGCTTTACCTTACGCAATGTCATTGAAAGTCTCCTCCCAGAGTTTATTGGAGACAAAGCTCAAACGAGTGGAGAAGAAAGAAGCAACGATGACGATACAGAAGAAGCAGATGGGTTGCTGCGGGAGATGGGTGAAATCAAACTGGCAAGGATCCAAGGGATAGAAATGAAACTAGAGATACCGTTTTCGTGGGTGGTAAATAACTTGATGAACCCAGAATTCTATCTCCATATCTCTGTTCTTGTGAAAGCTCCTCAAAGGTGAAAGTAAGGAGGTTCTCGGTGAATTGATCAAAAACTTGTTTTCTGGTTCGGTCTTGCAAAGCCAAAAGAATCAATGATTTGTTTATATACAGCTACTTTCTGATGGAAGTAGAACTCAGAATACAGAAAGAAAGAAAAAAAAAAAAGTAGAAAGATTAGAAATATTTGATTGACTTCGTTGGTTCTGCTTTTACAAAGTTTGCAAAGATGCTAAAAACATGCAAGAGCCATTTTCTAACCTTGAGTGAAAATTCACATATACCAGCTGTGCTCCAATTAATGAAATATAGTTCCAAATGTGCATGTGAGATGTTGCCTCGTTAAAAACCTTACCAGGAAAATCCAATGGAAAAAATCATGGTTAAGAAAAAAAGAGTGCAGCGCGCTTTTACTCCCCCTCATAAGTACATCACTTGAAATCTTCGAGATGACCGATCCAATATGATGAAGTAGCTTCTTAAAAGTAGTGGTTGGAAATGCCTTGGTTAATGGTTCGCCAAATCTTCACTTGAACGAATATGTAGTAAACGTGTATCGCCATTCTTCTATTGGTCATGGGTCTCGCAAGTGATTCATCTTTCTTATTATCTTTGTTTCTCACAATCTCATCATTGTATTTCAAAGACTTTGAAGATGATAGCCTTTCACCATTGGAATCATAATATTCCTTTTCAGGTGTTTATCTTTCGCGTGTTCTTTTGTTGTCTCGTTAAAAACCTTTCAAGGAAAAACTCATTGGGATAAAAACCATGATAAGGGAAAAAGAGTATAACCACGCTTATGATCATATTTCTCCCCCTAAAAGCATCATCTTCAGGTTATGCATTATGATCATATATATCATCTTTTCTAACTGTTATAAACATAGCTTTAGTGTATAAAACACATATGATCATTATATATTCTCTCGGGTCATTGAACTTCAAGTCATTTGAACCCCTTCACTATAGAATATCTATTTGAACTTTAAGCCCAAATATTCTTTTGCATACAATCTTCCAAACAATCATCTTATACATAGGAGTTATTCATACTCTCCTTGTAAAACTTTCTCTTTCAACTCTTCTTCTTAGTATGGTACTACAAGACCATTTTTCTATGTAAGATGATGTAAGCATCTTGAGATTACATCTCTTTCATCAGATGCCAAATCTGTAACCTCAAGAAATTTCATGAAATATCTAATCTTATACAATCTGATTTCTCCATCTTTCAGGAGTAATATTTCATCACTGATTATTTCTCCATATATTCCTTGGTATGTAAATATACCGGAGATCAGATAACAAGAACCACTTGTAAGTGGTAAAGAGATAAGAGACACATATAATTTTTTCTTTTAACGAGGTTCAGCAAAGGCATACGTCCTCAAACTTTCTTGAAAATGCTTCTTGAACACAATTACAATTAGTGTTCAATCTCGGATTTACACAACTCTAAGATCTTCTCTTAGATTGTTCCCGATCTATTTTCAACCCACTATAAGATCTTTAAGATCAACACATAGGATTCTCTCATAGAGATAAACTCTCACCCTTTTCTTTCCAAAGGTGTCAAAAGGCATCAAGACTTTTTCTTGCTTTTACAATATTCTCGAGAACTATAAAGTATTGCTTCTAGCAATATAATCACTTTAAGGGATACTTTTGACAGTTTGAAAACCTTCTGGATAGACTGAATCAAGTCTTGCTCTACCATATGAGAGTGCATTTCTCATAATAAATATTAAGTATTTATGAGAATCATTGTACTACTACATGTACTTTATTTCTCATAAAGATCCCTTTTTGTCTCACTCATTTTACACTTTCAAGTGTAAAGATTACAAGTCCAAATATTATCTCTTTAAGAGACTGAACTATCTCAAATAGTTACTTCTTTCAATGATTAACCAATTATTATTTGTGTACACTTTTCAATAAAACCTTTTCTGTTAACCGCGGTTTATGATCCTCGATTTTTATCCATAACATCATCAACTGCAATACTGTATGCAAAAATATTTACGACGTCGATTTGCTTATTGGTTTCTTTTTTCATTCTAGACATGACTCAACTTGTTGAGATTTCCTTTCATTATCATTCTCAGGTACCTAAATCTCTTTCTTACTCATGTCTTTGTCTCTAGATCTCCTCTAGAGATCTACATAACTCTTTGCTTCCTCGGTGCCATATTAATTTATGCTCCTTTTATTTTCCGAGGATGCTTATATTTGGAACCATAAGTCTACAACACTTCATGCAATCTTTAGACTTAATAGCAGTTGATATTATCCTTTTAGGACATTAATTGGAGCACAGCTGGTATATGTGAATTTTCACTCAAGGTCAGAAAATAGCTCTTGCATGTTTTTAGCATCTTTGCAAACTTTGCCAATAAATTATCTTTTCAACTTCTAGCGCATATTTCTTAGTACGAGGATCAAGATAATTTCTTCCAATATATTTATTTATCAGCTGTTTATTTTCTCCCCCTCATGTTGGAAAGACTGACTCACCGAAACAACAGTCTCTGCATCTCGAGCCTTAAACTCTCGAGATATTCAATCTTTAAAAGAGATTCATATCCAACATATTTCCAACATTCTTTCAAATTCCATCTTATATAATTGTGATGGAGCAACCATCATGTATAACACATTTAGATGGAAGATATCTGGTTTCTGACCCAAACCAATTGTAATGAGGGAGTACTCATGATTATTCGTTGGCATGATGCAAATTACTTGACATATAGAGTTATTTATGTCAATTACTTGGCATGGTTTCACCACCATTGTCAATTAACCAAATACTCTCACAAACTCTATGTTGCAAGTTAATAACAATCATATATAGTGGATGATCAGTCCACAATATCGTTTTGTATACGTACCAGAAATTTGATATTATCCAAATTCATGGGATCGGTGAAAACCATATAATCAGCTTGCTTTGTAAAGCAGCACACATAATAAATCACTAAGAAAACTCTTCAGGTTCTTTAGTGAATGTTTTCAGAAATTTCTGATTATTCTTTTGCATCAATACTAAACCGGAATGGCTTAACCGGTCATGCCATACAGTGAGATTTTCACAAAGCATTTTATCTTCTAGATAATGCATGTAATCTCTAAAATACTTTTCTTGCCTTGGGTAATAATACTTATGATTTTAAAGTATTTTCTTCGCATATTATCTCAACATGGTTACTTTTCAAATCCTCAAGATTTGCTTTTTCATATGAGTGATTAAACTCATTTTGGGTGTGAACATAATCTTATATTTGTTTCATCACCTCTGTATGTGGGATTCATGAATTTTCCCCCTCGAGGTGATGACACTTCATGTCTATCAATCTCGATTTGAATTCCACTTTGTAATCAATAACATTCTCAAATTGGGTAATATATTATATCTTAGACCCCTTTAACTTTGAGACTAATTGAGAGATTATAACACATAATTATCAAATTATGTTCTCATAGGCAATAGTATATATACTCTTCAAGAGCTTTCAATACTTTTTCTACTACTTCTTATTATTGTAGTAGAATAGTGGAAATTGTCTCACACTAACTTTTTTCATCATCATCATCATATATAGATGAGATCAGTATCTCATGTACTTATTATTCACTTCTAGTGGAGAAACTAGTCGACATTGACCGCGACTTTATATATCTTATCCACATTCATGACTATTTTATAGCAACTTTCTCGACTACAGTCATTAGTGCTGCTTTCTTTTTCTTTTATAACATAATTCACAAAAATAGAGCAAACCAATATGATGTGATTCATGATCAACATCTCATTATTTTACTCATTCACAAATAACTAGATTATAATATTTTTAAAAATATTTTTCATTATATTGTGTCTACATGACTACAATATTTTATGACAAGTAAAATATATTTTCTCTTCTATATTTCCAAAAATGATACTATCTTCTATTATAATCTTGGTTATAATTGGAATTAAGATGTTTGCATATATTCTCTTATAGAGTTTTAGTCATTTACTTTCTTTAGATTATTCTAAAGAATAAGTGAATTTTTATGGTCATATACTTAGGATTTAAACCTTCTCATAGAAGTGATGCCAAAATATAATCAGTCATCATTATTTAGTAATTTGTTACAGATTTCCAATTTATTTACTAAAGAAAGTTGGAGACATAGATTTAAAATATTTCATGATATTATATCTAATTTTGATTAGATTTAAATTTGTGATTAAACAAATATAATTCACAAATATTATAAACAATTATATCAATGAGTGTTATATATATATATATATATTATTTTTCTTTTTTAAAAAAAATAATGAGTGTAAACCGTACACTAACAATACATATACACGTTCCTAGTGTATAATATGCATATATGTATCATCAAGTCAAACGATACTAAAAATCAATTGGTCACATAATAAAGTATATTTTGGTGTTTTAATGAAGTTTTAGTTTTAACTGTCAAACTTATAAAATTTGACTGACCAAGAAAATTAAACTTAAATGCTTCATCTTATGACAAATATCATAAAACATAAATACTTATCTCTATGATAATGGGTGATCGGACATCAGAAACGTCGTTGAAGTTGAGACGCATCAGACCATACATCGGTTAGAGATTTGGTGAGTAATTATTTCCTCAGTTCTCCATATTAAATCACGTTGCAGTAGTAAACTCTGAACAAATAAACCAAACAACCAAACAATTATATAAATTTAGTTTAGTCTTTATGATCCGCAATTTTTAAATTTACAAAGCAGGAGAAGACACTAATAAGTAAACACTCTAATAGGTTAGAGTAATTAAACAATAGAACATGAATGTTTGTTTACTAACCAACGATTTAAACAACCAAATAACAAAAAGTAATAAAACAATAAGATTCCAGCAATAAAAATAACCAACATACATGACAACGATCTCATGATTATAATTATTTTTCATTTAGTTACGTACTAATATATCATATATTATAAAACATGAACTAATATATTATATATCTCACAGAACAAAGAGAAGTTAGACATGTATTATAGTATAATATTTAATATAACAAAGCAATGAAATTCTCATCAAGAACAATCGGTTACTGTTGGTGTCAGAATACGAACCAATAATTTACTAACCGGCTTAAACCAATATACAGATCTCATGGAACAATAATTAATTAAGTATTAAACGATAAAGTATGAGGTTACTTATCTCTATAATAAGCGATAATGGTGAGACGACACTACGACGGCACAGATTTGGTGTGTTTGCTGGTTAGGGGACGTGGGAGAAAAAGAAATTCCGGAACGTACGACAACGATGGGAGAGACGAGAGACGTTCGAAGTTGGAGAGTAGATAAGTCGGAAGCTGTGACAGCTGCTGTTCAACGTCGGCAGTTAGGGCTTTTTTTTTCTTAAAACGGCCTGGAGATTGGTGCCGATAACTTGTTATAACAACATGTTTAGAGAATTATATTATTGTATTATTTATTTATTTCATAGAATATAACATATATATAAAGATATATATTAGGGTTTACAAATACACTAATGGACCGATAATGGACATTCATACAATACTTTAGATATATTCATAACAATTTGCAATAAATGATTACACCATGTCCTTTATAAATGTTTATGAATTAAAGTTACATCCACATTTCATTATTTTGAGGATAAACGACTAACATGTTTTGTAAATGTTTACAAATTTGAGATTACAAACGTAGCTTCATTTATATATATATATATAAAAAAAACTTCACTAAAACAAATTCAAGTATGCATTTTTCATATCAAAAGAATTACATACGTGGCCGGAAAAATGAAATGTATGGTCGTGAAGTAAAGGAAAAATGTCACTATGGTTATCACGTGTCACTTCACACTATCCAGTAGACCAGTACCTAATTTCCAGCACCGCCAAGCCTAACCTTCTTTAGCAAAGCCAAAAACTCCTCAAACGACTACGCTTTTCTCAGAAATGATTGTCATATTAGATGTAAATGAGTCCTTCGCTGCTCAGTTCTCACTGATCATGAACGTCACATTTAGATAAATGAGTCCTTCTCAGTTCTCACTGATGATCGTCACATTTTAGATAAATGTGGTTTCCACTACAGGCTTTGGATTTTGTTGCATTAGAAATTAAAATTATTGTATTTATACTTCTTAATTTATCAGAGACGGGAAACAAAAAAAACAGAAAATGCTTTTAAGTAGACAACAGCCACACACCAATCACTTTCTGATCTTTCAAACCCTAAAGGCAGAACGAGAAGCAAAAATATGTGGCCCAGAAATTTTTGTATAAAACCAATGAAAAAAATAAGGAAAAAATAATGAGTGGCTTAAATCCTTCTTCCCTTTCCTTCCACATGTCCATCTTCTGTAGAACAGACGGCTTAAAATAAGAATCAGTGACATGGACAAAAGTGCACTCAAATTCATATTCTAGATTAAAGTGTAATTAACTTTCACTTCCACCCAAATATGATTTTGCAATTTATAATTGTTTATAATTTTTTTTTAAATTGTTTATAATTTTGTTCTTATCTTATGTGCTTAACCATGATTAAATAGATTATCTACACGTTTATGAAATATTGATGACGACCTAGATGATGGATAAACATTTTGTTAATTATAAATAGTTGAAGCTAATTATATAATATCATAGATACGTATCTGTATACATTATAATTTATGATGTGTGTGTTTGTATATATATCTAGGCTTACGTAATAGATTGAACCCCACTAGGCAATTTTTTGTTTTTTAGATGCAGAAGTTATTTAACTTAATACTTTCGTTTTTTTTATTTTTTCGAAAAATATAGTACAAAGACAAAAATAAAATATCTCGTTTTATTTTCACTTAGATTTTGGACTTTCACTTATACGAGTGACATCTCATTTTTTTACTGTGGATTATATTGGGATTCAAAATCGTTTCAACTCTTTGAAAAAATATGTACAGTTTTCTTTTAAACTTAAGAGGCTTGTTAACACAAACATCAACAACAACTATGTATATTACTCCAAATTTGGGATAGCTCATTTTTAGTCCGTATTTTATAAAATAAACAACTTTAGTTTTTTGTTAAAAATATGTTTCGACAAAAAATAATAAAAAATTATCTAAATTTTGATGTTATGATAGTTCTGATTTTAAAAACCATTTACTAAAAAAAAAATGTTCATGAAGAGAAGAATATTAGAGCCCCACAAAATAAAAAATGGATTGACTATGTTTGCTATTGAACAGAAAATATAGATTTGGTCTGGTTAAAAATCAAGCGTTACGAGTTTCTGATTCGAATTTAGATTTAGATTTGAGTAATTGAACGTTAATTAGGATATCTAGTACCGATTAATTATCATATATAAAATTTTAAATTATATGTGCAAAACTTACCTATAGTAATAAAAGACTACATCAAATCACTAAAAACACTTATTTTATAAATAGTTATGAAAATAAATTTATCAGTTTCAAATTTGTTAAGGTTTTACATATTTTTTAATTATTTATAATTTAGGTTATATATTATGTTTGTTTATGAGAATTTGAATGTTTTTTCTATCTAATTTCTTTTTTTTTTTTGCATTTTTGCTACAGTCAAAATTTAAGGAAATAGTAGTGAGTTTTTTTTTAAAAAATCATTTGCAACTTTATGATATTTATTAGATTTTAAGAATATTATTGATTTAGAAGATAGATTTAGAGCGATTTTAGGAAACTTATATATATTATTGATTTTATGAGAATAAACTTAATTGATTTAGTCAATTTACCACATTTTGATTATTGAGTTTTGTGTAATTTTGTAGAAATTAACATTACAAATAAAAATTTAAATAAACATAATTATAGAAATTTTGTATAACACAAATGTATTTCACAAATGTTAATATAGATTTTGGATGGACCAGAATATAGAAATAGATCAAAATAGAAAGTATCCTAATTCAATAATCCTATAGAATAATTTGGTCCATAAAAAAACATGTAGTTATAAAACGGCTAAAGAGAGATAATAGCGAGTAAGAAACAAAAAAAAAAAAAATCATACTTTCGCAAGTAGGCTTCTTATTTTTTGCCTTTTAAGTATCTTCTGGTGGCTCACATTTCTCTGTCCAGCAAAATCTTCTTTTTTTCTTTTTTTTTTTTTTAAAACAAAAACAATATTTATATTTCTAAGATACTATGTCTTAACATAATTTAGATAAATAGACACAAAAGAATGATGTAACAAAAAAAGGAAAGAAAAAAGTATGAGAGAATTCAAACTTTCTGCAGCAAATTTAGCTGTATTTAAAACAAGTAGATTCATTTAAAAGAATTAATATGAGAGACAAAACGATAATAAATCTACAAGTTTTGATATTTTAAAAAAGAAAGAAAAAAAGAAAAGAAGCTGGACACGTGGAAATGGTGGTCATTGAACGTGAGCCACAAGATTTCATCTGTTTCTCGAGCGTTCCATGGAAATACCAATAAAAAAAATCAAAATGTTTTTTTTTTTTTTTTTTTTTTAAAAA
>NC_025692.1:3788966-3817795 GCF_000633955.1 Camelina sativa | reverse complement strand
TTTTTTTTTTTTTTTTTTTTTTTAAAAAGAAATGAAAAAAGCGCACATACCAGAAGCTGACGTGGCATCCCCTCTCCCCTTTTTGTCTTCCTATTTTCTCACCCTTCTTCCTTTCTTCTTCTTCTTCTTCCCTCCTCCCACACAGACCCACCAGCCCCCCCCAAAGCTCCACCTTCTTCTTCTTCTTTCTCTCTTTCTCTCTGCTTTTGTTCTTCCGGCTAATCAGAACCGTCGAAATTCTTCTTCTTTTAATTTGTCAACTCCGGTGAGCTTTAGAGAATCTCTGAGAGTTCCATTTCCGAGCTTCTTCTTCTCTTTCTCTGCCCCAGAGAGTTGTTCTGTTTTCCTTTTACCGAACCCAACAAATCTCCGTTTCACTAAAGATTTTTCTTTCCCCAAAGGTGAAAGCTTTAGATTGGTTCTGGTTTCAGAAGCTAATCAAGTTTTGTCGTTGTGTAATCTGGGAGCTGAGATTAATCTTATTAATTTTTATGGGATCTATTGAAACTGACGGAGAACAGAGGAAATTAAGCTGATTTTGAACTACAGATTCGTTTACCTTTTCTGCGATCCATACCTTTTTGAGTTTTTGTTTCCCCTCAGGCGAGATCTTAATCCGAGAAGCTATGGCGTCGTCTCCGTTGACTGCGAATGTTCAGGTCTGTTCTTATATATCTTTTTGCTGAATTTTCCAAATGTTCTCTAGTTTAGGTAATGAATCTAAGAGTTTAGAACATCTGAAGAAAGCTTCTAATTTGAGTTTAGCCTGTTCGGTGTATATTTCATTTGCAGACTCTTAAAAGATGTAATCGACTGTGTTTGAGAACTTGCAGGGTTGGGTTGTTAAGAAACAAAGCCAATTTGTTTTAACTGAATTAGGATCTGTAAATACAGTTGACGTTTTTGGGATTTTGTGGATTAGAGAATGTACATTGAGAAACTGAATAAGAAAGTAAATGATCCAATGCCACTTTGTTTTAAAAAGACATAAATTGCGTTTATGTTGTGAGAAGATATGTCTCCTAAAGTCCTTTTGCTTTGTGATGGTTTCAGGTTGCCAAAGCTCCTTTGAGGAATAGAGTTGAGGAGGAAACTGCAGACAAGCGGATACAGTTCAATGACAAAAGTTTTGGCGGAAATGACTATGCTCCCAAGGTTTGTTCTTTTTAACATCAACTGTCAAATATTGTGTTATGTAAAAAGTGAACATCTTTGGCTCAATTCATCTTTTCATGTTTAGATACGGAAACCATATACGATAACAAAAGAAAGAGAGAGGTGGACAGATGAAGAACACAAGAAGTTTGTTGAAGCCTTGAAATTATACGGGCGAGCATGGAGACGAATTGAAGGTAAAATAAACGATTTACTTATATATCACTTGCTACTGTGTCTTATGACCTATACAAGAACCTGAACCCTCAAATATATGTTCGTTTCACTAAACAGAACATGTGGGCACAAAGACTGCAGTTCAGATTCGAAGCCATGCTCAGAAGTTTTTCTCTAAGGTTTATACACTTATTTGCTTATATAGTATCTTTTACCCTTGTTCATAAAAAGTGTTGGTATAACCTCAATAGCAAACCTAAGTACTGCTTTAACAAGTGATTATTTGTTTGTGTTCTGACTCTGCTGTGTTCTGGTGTATTCACGCAGGTTGCTCGAGAAGCAACTGGAGGTGATGGGAGCTCAGTGGAGCCAATTGTGATACCACCTCCTCGTCCCAAGAGGAAACCAGCGCATCCTTACCCACGTAAGTTTGGGAACGAAGCAGATGGAACAAGTAGACCAGTTTCTCCGTCAGAACAAGACAACCGATCTCCAACCTCAGTGTTGTCTACTGTTGGATCAGAAGCCTTGTGTTCCCTTGATTCAAGTTCACCAAATCAAAGCTTGTCACCAGTTTCTTCTGCATCACCACCAGCTGCTCTTACAACTACTGCAAATGCACCTGAAGAGCATGAGACTCTGGTACTTGACAAAAACGAAAACCCACGTGCAAATTTATACTCACTCGAATTAACAACGATACCCACTCTTAGATGCCTAATTCTTAATATCCTTCCTTGGTTTGATCAATTTGACAGAAGCTGGAGTTGTTTCCTAGAGAGAGACTCTTACACAAAGAGAGCTCAGTCAAGGAACCAACGAAACAAAGCCTTATTAAACTCTTTGGGAAGACAGTTGTGGTATCTGATTCAGGGATATCCTCTACTCTGACAACTTCAACTTATTGTAAATCCCCAATACAGCCATTACCACGGAAACTCTCACCATCCAAAACATTACCGATAATAAAAAACGGACAAGAAGAGCTCTTGAGCTGCTGGATACAAGTACCTCTTAAGCAAGAAGATGTGGAAAATAGATGTTTAGATTCAGGAAAGGCTGTCCAAAACGAAGGATCATCGACTGGATCAAACTCTGGTTCGGTGGATGATACAGGACACACGGACAAGACCTCAGAACCCGAAACAATGGTATGTCAATGGGAGTTTAAACCTAGCGAGAGGTCAGCATTTTCTGAGCTGAGAAGAACAAACTCAGAGTCAAATGCAAGAGGATTTGGTCCGTACAAGAAGAGAAAGATGATGATAGAAGAAGAGGAACAAGAAGAAGAAGAGATTCATCTCCACTTATAACACATTTTCTAAGGTACCCGAAAAGAAGAGACATTAAACTTAATATATTCATTCAACCTTTCTAAAATGTTCACCAAAGCCTTTTGTTGTTGTTGTTGTCGTTTTCATTGTTTTGTTCGAGATGTTTGTTGTTCTTTAGGCTAAAACTTCAGCAAAATTTGTAACTGTAAAACTCTCTTTGTACAATTTTTTTTCCATATGGTTAAACGATTACGAGATGGTTTCTCTTACAGTATCTCCGATTAGATTAGGGTATTTAATTGGTTTGGTGAAGAGTTTGCTTCCAGATGAAGGCAAAGATGAAACTGGTGAGGTGGTGGTAACCAGAATCTGAAAGAAATAGAAAACAACAGTAGTGTTAGTTTAAGAGTTACTGGTGTGTTCAAGCAAATTATCGAACCAATCAAGAAACCAACTCTAAACCCGAAATTTGACCAACATTTATTAAACCAACTTACCAAAACCAAATCAGACCGGTTGACACACTATGCACATTACATAAAGAGGACGTCACAAGAAACAGCGTCGTTTTGATTCTTCAAACTTGAAAGCGTGGAGGGTGCTGCTGTGACGGGGAAGGCGGAGGAAGGAAGAGAAAGAGAAATGGCGAATGAAGCGGTCAAGTATGTATGGGAAGGAGCAATTCCTCTGCAGATTCATCTCCACAAATCCGACGTTGCTTCTCACCCTGCTCCTCCTCCTGCTCTTGTAATCACTCACTCTTCTCCNTTTTTTTTTTTTTTTTTTTTTTTTTGATGGTCTGGTTTTCAAAATCGATGGTGCATATCTCTTGTGTTTGGATCATGATTGAATTCTGGGTTTTAGGGCTTTTCTTTTCTTTTCGTATTAAATCAAAATCCGATTCCGATAATCAAATTGTTACTCTGTGCTTGAAACGAGCAGTTGAATCGTGTATAACTGCAATCGCGTGCTTATGAGTTTCTTTGTTTGTTTGTTTGTTTTCTCGCGATCGCATTTTGATCAGGTGTTAGCACCAAGAATAGGATATTTGCCTCTGTTGATTCCTCATATAAAGCCTTATTTCAAGGATTCACTTCCTCCTGGTGAAGATTCAATCTGGTTCGATTACAAAGGAGTTCCTTTGAAATGGTACGTCACTGTTCATCTCTCTTTATAACTGTGAATTATGTGAGAGTGTGAGAATTTTCTTCTTTTGGTTTGCAGGTATATACCAACAGGCGTTCTATTCGATCTCCTATGCGCAGAACCAGAACGACCTTGGAATCTCACGGTGATTTTCTTTTTTTCTTTCCTCTCAAATTCATTAGCTTATGTTTGAGAGATGGGCGTAGTGTATTGTGTTAAGCATAAGCTTGAGGGCAGACTATTCTTGTAATCTAAACGTAGGAGGAAAAAAATTGGTGATCCACATTGTCATTCTCTTAGTCTGCATCTCCATTTACTTAACCACAGAAAGGCACAAATTTTAGTTTTTTTTTTTTACTACAAGTAAAGCCCATTTTTTGGGGCACCAGTATGAGCATAACAGTCACAGTATGTTGTTAGTGGAATCTTTCATTAATCTCTCTTGACTAGCAAGATGCACAAACTTTACTCTCTTTTGCCTTTGCAGTTCTTGAGCTTATCAGAGTTTTTTGTTTGCAGATACACTTTAGAGGATATCCTAGCAACATACTGATACCCTGTGAAGGAGAAGATTTTGTAAAATGGAACTTTGTTAATTCTTTAAAAGAGGTTAGTGAAGATTTCTTGAAAATTTATGGCTTTCTTCTCATCTTAACTGAAACGTTAATTACATATGGACTCTCTACACTGTTTCATGGGATTTCTCATCGTAAAGCAGTGAGTTATTTGTTTTGCTATAAGTATGTGATTTTCTTCCACATCTTGATGATGTACTGTCAACTTTGGACAACACCTAGACGTTTACAGCCATGCAATATGTCTATGATAAGTTCAGAGGGTTATAAAATCTCATATAGACTGTGTTGGTATAGGTGGTAATGACCGCAAATAATTTTGTTACTAGTTTGTTAAGTATGCTGCAAGTGGTTTTTCGTTACCTAATGTTTTAGCCATAGCCCATAACCAAACGGTAAATGATAAGCAGTTTTGACATGTTGAAATTATCCACTTATCATGCAGGCACAGTATATCATCAATGGAAATTGCAAGAATGTTATGAATATGTCTCAGAGTGATCAAGAGGATCTATGGACCTCTGTCATGAATGGTACGAGTGGTCGATGATGTTAGACATATACAATACTAGCAGTCACAAATCCATTATCATTTTTGTTACACACTACTTTTGCGTTCAGCATTTTCGATGCCACTATTTACATCAATCGTAGTATAGAGTCTGAAAACCAATGGTTTGGCAGGTGATCTTGATGCCTACACAAAATTATCACCCAAGCTTAAAATGGCAACTATCGAAGATGATTTTTCAAGAAAAGCAAGCTTGTCATCTCCACAATCTCGACAAGGTGCGACCGAGATGGATGTTGCTGGACAAGTTAAGACAGGTTTGCCAACTATATACTCAGCTGAGGAAGTTACACCTTAGTTAATTTTCTCATATTTGGAAAAGTGGTTTCAATTGGGAGTGCCATATTTATCCTAGTTAGAAACAGTCAATAGTAGTTTTCGGTCTTCTGATTAATCCTCTAAACAGCAACAACTTAACTGAAAAATAATAGTGACTCATAAATTGGTGCATCTATTTCAATGTTGGCTAACATGATACAAAGTAATAGTGTCCGCAATGTTCTTGTGCAACCACCTTTTTCCTGATTCTCAATAATCTTTTATCTCAGCAAGAGTTCCTGTTCGGTTGTATGTTCGGAGTATAAATCAAGATTTCGAGAATCTTGAAGATGTACCTGAGATCGATACATGGGATGACATCTCCTACCTAAATCGCCCTTTTGAATTCCTCAGAGAAGAAGGTCAGATAATCACCTTAAAGATCCACATTCGTCATATTATCTTCATCGTAAAGAGATTGGCTTCTCTTGTATATAGCTGTTATTATGCTATCGACCAAAGTTTCAGTCAATAGCTTCCATGCAGAGTGTATCCAACTGAAACTTTAAGTCTCTCCTTTGTGCGATACTTACTGGTTTGTTCCACCGTTTAACAGGGAAATGCTTTACCTTACGCAATGCCATTGAAAGTCTCCTCCCAGAGTTTATTGGAGACAAAGCTCAAACGAGTGGAGAAGAAAGAAGCAAGGATGACGATACAGAAGAAGCAGATGGGTTGCTGCGGGAGATGGGTGAAATCAAATTGGCAAGGATCCAAGGGATAGAAATGAAACTAGAGATACCGTTTTCGTGGGTGGTAAATAACTTGATGAACCCAGAATTCTATCTCCATATCTCTGTTCTTGTGAAAGCTCCTCAAAGGTGAAAGTAAGGAGGTTCTCGGTGAATTGATCAAAAACTTGTTTTCTCGTTCGGTCTTGCAAAAGCCAAAAGAATCAATGATTTGTTTATATACATCTACTTTCTGATGGAAGCAGAACTCAGAATACAGAAAGAAAGAAAAAAAAGGTAGAAAGATTAGAAATATTTGATTGACTTCGTTGGTTCTGCTTTTACATTTGTTAAATAGACGATTTGTCTCTCTGGGCAAGTCTGATTTCTTCTATTCACAAGTAAGAAAAGCATGAGCTCAAGTTCATAGGGAGATATCCAAAATCACTGAGACAGATGGACATAGACAAACCATTGTTTAATTTTGGTTTTCCAGTAACAAAACAATGCGAGAAAAAACTCAGAAGCAATTTTTCACTCAATTGGATTTAGAAAGTCCAGAAAGCGTGTTGTTGTAATCTTCGAGCTCTTCGTAATAGACATCCCAAACGCATCGTACGCAGCCGCTACCGCAACAATCGCCAGGCTCTGGTTTCTCCGGCGGTGGAGGAACCGAAACCTCCTCCTCCTCCTTCTTCTTGTTATCATCCTTATTCTTCTTATCAGTCTCTTCCGTCGAAGTTTTCACAAGATTGTCGCTCTCGGTGGTCGCCATGGTCACCGGCGATCGGGAAGTGATTGAACAATTGGGGAAAGATCGTTTCAAAGGGAGGAGATGTCGCGTCAATCCAAATCTCATGCTCAAAGGCACATCGTGAAGGCTAGAAACCGGTGTTGTGGCGATCGAGATTCGAGGATGGAGATGATGATGAAGAGACTCAACAACCATATGCTACGCACAGATCAAAAATATTTAAGGTTTTTTTTTTTTTTTTGGTCCTCTCTTTTATTCTATTTCCGTTGTCTGTCAGAATTGATTTCTTATATTACCAGAAATAAACGGCGCACATTTTTTTATCTTCTAAAGTCGAAACGGCACGACATCTTCTAATTAATTTATGCTGACAATGACAAGTCTTTTTCTTCTTTCATGCTTTTGTATGTCTAGTTTCTTCTTCACTCTTCTTCTGAATTACTTTTCTCACCTCCTCAAGGCAACTTTCAAGTTCCTTTAATTCTTCAGTGTCCGAGAAGCTCTCTGTAGCCTACACACATGCACATGTCAAGCCATTTAATTCATTCTCATCAAAAAGCTTCGTAAGTATTGTGGGGATTAAGTTTAGTTTATTACTTGTTTGATTGTGCTCTTCAAATGCATCTCCGCACTCAACAGTTCTCGTTTGCTTCCTGTGGACACTGAGATCTCCATGTACACTCTACAAAGTTCCAATGACGCTCTTGCAAAATTCTTGAAATGCTTTTTGTCTTTCCACACTTCTGATCCCTGAGAGCATATGGATATATGTCGTCAAATGCTCTACTCATATATAAAAGAGTGGCTTTGATAACTTTAACAATCAATACCTGATATGATCGCACTAATTTTAACAGTGCCTCGCTGCATACCGTAAGATTTCCTTTGATTCTACTCCATCTTGCATATAATTCCCAGTTTTCAGGTGTACTTTCTACTTTGACAATCTATAGAAGAGAGAAACACATACGGACAATACAAAACCCATATCAAATCCAACAAAACGAAATTGAATCAATAAAATATAAAAAAAGGAGGATATGAAAGTTGTTGAAATATTTTTGCCAACCTGCTGAATAATTGTCCCAAACAACTCTATGTAGAGTTGTTCAGTCTTTGTTGAAGCATCGATTTCAGTCAATGACATTGATGACTTGCATGATAAATTCCTACTTTCCAATTCTGTCATCATGCGGTCCAATAAAACAGCATCAATCCACTTGTTTTTGATCAATCTCATTAACTGTTGCATAGCTTCAAAGGCCTGGAAGAGAAAAAGCACAAAGATGAAACCAACTCGTTTAGTTCGTAAGCTAAAACAGAAACAAATATACAGGGAACTAATAGCTAAAACTTTTATATAAAGGGTAGAGTAAGTTAATAGCTGCATTTACCTGATCAGTATTTCCCACATCCATAGCTACATGGCTGAAATTCTCCCACAGCTTCCAGTTGTCTCGGCTGTTGATACACAATATTTTTCAATTTCTAATTCTGATATCCTTAGCTAAAGTAACAGACCGTAAAGGATAGAGAGAGAAATACTTTAATTTAAGCACTTCTTTGTATGCAATGAATGATTCTTTGATCTTTCCCTTCATCTTAAGCCTGTACCCATAAAATATTACATATTCAGTAAATGAAAAAAAAAACATAAACTAAATGAGCAGTGAGTCGCGAAGTTAATAGTAAGGCATGCGTGAAGAAAACAATTAATTTTCTGAGCAATTTAATTGAAATGTGTAACTGAAATATGCTTACAGGCAAGCAATGTTGTTCCAAGCCTTCCAGTTGTCAGGATCAAGTTGAACAGCAAAAGTGAATGCATCCAGTGCTTTCTCAACATCAGGGACCTGTGGTATCATGTAGGGGATGTTAAATAAGTATCCCTCTCAGTCAGCATGACAAGAATTCCAATGTTGTTTATCTAATTACATTTGGAGTGGAAATACATTGCTACTAAGCTATTGGAGAAGATGAAGTAAGATACCTTAATCGCCGCCTCACCAAGATTAAACCAACCATTTGGAAACAGAGAATTTACGGCCATTGCAGCCTCCCTAAAGAACGAGAAAAAAATGAGACATATCACAAGTGACATCACAATATTACGGCCATTTCCGTTTTAGAGGAAAAAAAAAAAAAAAGAAAAAAAGGAAAGAACCAAATTGTTTAACATACCACAGTATCTTCGACTTCTCAAAATCACCCCGACTGTATGGGCTGCGAGCAAGAGCCCGCTACAAGATGGAGATACAATTAGAGCATGGTCTAAGAGAGATGGAAATAAAAGATTTCTCTGTATCTCAAACTACCTTAGCACGAACTGACTTATCATTTGACACTTCCAGGGCTTTTTCATAACAGGAATCCTTGAAAGTAACATCACCCAATGAACACCTGAAACCAATATTTATCATCAAATTTACTTAATGATACGATACAATGATACCTTTCTCAGTATAAACAAAGATTAAAGATATATCCGCACATTAAATGATTAAGAGTACATTCAAAGCAGATACTTATGGCACCTCGCAGCCATTTGACAATTAAGATATATAAACAACAGGAAAAGAACAAGACTAAGAGTAATATCAGAGAGTAGATTACCATAATCTTGGGTCATTTGGCCGCTCTCGAAGCCGTGCATTGATGAGATCTACAGCCGCTGATCTCTTTTTCAGGAGGCTAAAATTTCACAGCACATAATAAGTTTTGCACCAGTACATGAAAGCCATAATGGGATAAGGAGAAATAAGAAAAGCTGAATTCATCACAAAGGCAGTATTCCTATTTAAGTTTACCAGTAGCAGAAAATCATATTATCCCACAATTCCAGGCTTTCAAATATCGTGATTGCTTCCCCAACCAAACCGCAACTCACCAGAAGCTCACCGTATTCCCTGTTGTTAAAATCAAAATGGAACGATGAATAAGAGCGCAGAAAAACCTGAAAAGTATCTATACAGGCACATAAACAGTAGTATATCACACTTTCTCAAAGCAGGAATAGTAGGAAGAAGGACTGCATAGCATAAAGGGATCCGATTTGCTACTCCAGGATCGCTCTTGTTAATAGCTCCAACCTGATCAAGGAAAACTATCAGAGCCACATCTAAGGACAGAATGAAATAATGCTACAAAATGAGTGTCGTCTGTGCTAGAGAGATATACAATCCAATAAGAAAACCAAATTGATAATACAAGAACTGTTCACATATACCAGCTTATCCATTATCTCCAGGGCGCGTCCCTTTGTACGGTTTCGAGTTGATTCCCATCGAACACGTAATAAGTCACAGAAACACCGTAGCTATTCCATGTCCGAAGAACAAAAGTCAGTCAGTTTGTTTTTACTTGCATAGGTTGTGACAAAATGAAAAAAAAACGAACAGCTCCATACATCAACAATTTAATTAACTGAAAGAGTGAAACTTACAGCAAAATATGTTGATTTTTGAGCATCAATTGCCTCAATATATGGAGCCATATCCCACCCTGCAGGAAAAGAAAAGAACAGATTATATAATATAAATAAATAAAGGACATGGTTTAATTCAGTTTAACACAAGTGAGTAAAACTAGCCGACACAGAAGCAAGAGCGGACAATTGCATCTTCTCTTTCACGATCTCTGTAGTTATTTGGTAATGCCGTAACAAAGCTTTTTGAATTGAATCTCCAAGCTTTTTGAATTGCAGTCACAAATAGTAACTTAATTGTAGGCAGAATCGTTGAAATTATTCTCTATCTTTCCACCATGATGCATACCAATTTTGAGAAATAACATTGCAAATACTTTTTACATTCGAATTCACTTACCTTGCATCTCATCGTGCCGACTACCCCTTTCAATTAGAAGGCACTGAGCCAAAATCAATGCCTGTTCAATAGGTTTCAAGGGCACAGAATCTTTGCCAGCTTCACTCTCGTTGTTCGCAAAGTTGGGAGTCATATATACTGCAGGTGGTTCAATTTCCCAAGCTTCATAAGGTCCAACATCAGCTTTCTCAGAGGCCAACCTAACGTCCCCATTGGATGAGCTAGTCTTGGCTACCAATACCATCTGTGCCTTGGCATCTATCTATAGCAAGATCAGACAGAAATTTAGAATAACAAAGCCAAAATATATAACAGAAGAAAAGAAAATATCTCATAGCTTACTTGGTGAATAGTACGGAATCCAAGAGCCCCGGTAACAGAGAACTCGATCCCTGCTGCTGATTTAGCAGATTCAAGCTGCAACCTGACAATTTTACTCCTAGTCAAGACCAATATACTAACGCAAAAGAGTAGATAAAAGGCCAAGAAATGGTAAGTAATGGATGTCAGGAATGAGACCAGCAACAACTATATACATATGTGGTATACAAGTTCAATCTCGTAACTACATGAGTCAAAAGTCTCTCATTATTATTTTCTTAAAAAGAGAACCATAAGGCGAAACCAAAGTAATATGGTCAATATCCTAGGACAAAAACCTATACGCAAAGAAAACATTATCTCAACGGTAACTTACCGAGAAGGGTCAATCCTTCCATATATAAACTGCAGTACACATGCTTCCAGATGGATGGTTGACGTGATGGATGAAGCTTCATCTTCTAGCAACTTGGTAGACCAATAGCTTTTCACTTTTTCCAATGCTCCAAAATGGTCTAGAGCTTCGGCCATGTAAACTTGCAACATCTCAAACAAAGATGAAGATTGCTCGTGTAGAACTCTTTGATGAATAAGTAAAACTCTGACAAGCCACCATGAAATACTCCTAACTTCAAAACTTTCAGTTGCAGTTGTCGCAAACAACAAATCTTTCAACTTTAACAGGAGCATTCTAGCAAAAACTAAATGCTGCAGGAAACGAAAGTAGTTTGGGTTACAAAGAGTTCACTACAAACAAAAAACAGAAATGAAGACTGGGAAAGATACAGAACGAAGATAGCCCAGTCAGTACCTGGAGATTAGAAAACTTCCCAAGCAAGTCAGAACCAGCAGACATGAGCTGAATCTTAGCCCAATTCTCCCATTCAAGTAACTCCTTAGTTTCTGATACTTTAAACGGTACTGAACATTTTGTTGTTCCTTCTGTAGACCTAACAGCTCAGAAACAAAACCAAATCCTCAATGAAAATTTGCAAAACCAGAGTCCAAACTAATTTCTGAATATTAAAAAAATTAAACTCGGTAACCCTACCCGGTCAAGTTGCACCGAGTGAACCACAAAGTAGACGCGATAGCTAAGCACATCACCAGAACAGCACGGCGAGTCTTATCAATTTCATCAGAAGAATCGTTCACCACGAACGATTCGACCTTGTCGAGGATCTCCCAGTAAACTCACTCGGCGGAATCAACCGAGTCGACAAGGTCAAACTCGGAATCTCCGAGTATTAACCTAGTAGCGTCGGAGGATAAAGCTCCGAGATAGTCTCCAGCCTCGATTGAAGACAGAAGGGAGCCTATAAGAGAGTCGTGTTTTGCTAACCTGCTGAATAATTTTCCCAAGTAACTCTAGGTGGCGTTGAGTTTCAGCTGGTGTTGCAGCACACGGTTTTGTTTCCGTAAATTCATCTGAAGAACCTTCGATTTCAGTCGATGAAGATGGTGATGACTTACATGCTAAATTCCTATTTTCTAACTCCGTCATTATACGGTACAATAAAACAACATCAATCCTCTTGTTATTGCTCATTTTCAGTATCTGTTGTATAGCTTCAAAGGCCTGGAAGAGAAAAAGCACAAAGATGAAACCAATTTGTTGAACTCCTAAGCTAAAATAAAACAAATATATGGGGAACTAAGTAATAGCTAAGGTTTTTTAAAAGGGTAGAATTATTATCTTTAGTTAATAGCTGCATTTACCTGATCAATATTTCCCACATCCATAGCTACATGACTGAAATTCTCCCACATCTGCCAGCTATCTCGCCTGTTGATACACAATAGTTTTCAATTACTTGCTCTGATTTTCTTAGCTCAAATAACAAACCGTAAAAGGATAGAGAGATACTTGAATTTAAGCGCTTCTTTGAACGCGATAAATGATTCTTTGCTCCTTTTCTTTATCATATGCCTGCGCTCACAGATTATTACACAATTCAGCATCATCCATTATAAATGTGAAACATAAGGTAGGTGAGCAATGAGTAATGAAGTTAGATAGTAAGGTATGTATGAAGAAAACAATTGATTTTTCAGAAATTTCAGCACAAACAGAGCAGAATAGTGAAACTGAAATGCTTACAGACAAGCAATGTTGTTCCAAGCCTCTCCATTGTCGGGATCAAGTTGAACAGCAAAAGTGAAAGCATCCAGTGCTTTCTGAACATCCCTGGCCTATGGTATCATGTAGGAGATGTTAAATTAGTATCCATCTCAGTCAGTATGAAAGAATTTCAATGCTGTTTATCTAATGGCATTTGGAGTGGAAATTATTGCTAACTATCGAAGAAGATGAAGTAAGATACCTTCAACGCAGCAGCACCAAGAGCAAACCAACCATCAGGGTACAGAGAATTTAAGGCCATTGCAGCCTCCCTAAAGTACGAGAAAAATGAGACATCTCACAAGTAAAATCAGCCTGAAGGGCCAAGTTCACAAATTCATTTTCGTTCAAGAAAAAAAAAAAAGGACAGAACCAAATAGTTCAACATACCACAGCATCTTCGACTTCTCAAAATCACCCCGATTGTATGCGCTGCGAGCAAGACCCCGCTGCAAGATGAAGATAATTAGAGCATGGACTAAGAAAGAAGGACATAAAAGATTTTTTGTTTTGTGTCTCAAATTACCTTAGCACGAACTGACTTATCATTTGAAACTTCCAAGGCTTTTTCATAACAGGAATCATTAATCGTAACATCACCCAGTGAACACCTGAAACCAATATTTATCATCAAAATTAATTTGGTGATCCAATACGATAATAACTTTCTAGTATAAACAATTAAAATGATTTAAGTGTCCGTTCAAAGCAGATACAGTAATTATGGCACTTCACATCCATATAAACAACAGGAAATGAACAGACAAAGGGTACTATCAAAGAGATTACCATAATCTTGGGTCATTTGGCCGTTCCAGAAGCCGTGCATTGATGAGATCTACAGCTGCTGACTTCTTTCCCAGGAGGCTGAAATTTCACATCACTTGATAAGTTTTGCAACACAACATGAAAGCCATAGTGGGAAAGGAAAAAAACAAGTGAAGCTGAATTCATCACAAACGCAGCATTCATATTTAGTATACCAGTAGCACTGTATTAGATTATCCCACAATTCCAGGCTCTCAAATATTGTGATTGCTTCCCCAACCAAACCGCAACTCACCAGAAGCTCACCGTATTCCCTATTGTTAAAATCAAAATGTTACGATGAATAAGAGCGCAGAAAAACCCCAAAAGTATCTATACACGCACATAAATAGAATATCATACTTTCTCAACGCGGGAATAGTAGGAAGATGGACTGCATAGCATAAAGCGATCCGATTTGATACTCCAGGATCGCTCTTGTTAATAGCTCCAACCTGACAAAGGAAAACTATCAGAATTACAATAAAGGACAGAGTGAAATAACGCTACAAAATGAGTGTATGAGCCAGGGAGATATATAATCCGAAAAGAAAACCAAAAGTGATAATATGAGCGCTGTTCACAGATACCAATTTATCCATCATTTCCAGGGCCCGGCCTTTTGTACGACCTCGTGTTGATTCCCATCGCACACGTAATAAGTCACAGAAACACCGTAGCTAATCCCATGTCCGAAGCAAAAGAGTCAGTCAGTTTGTTTTACTTGCATAGGTTGTGACGGAATGAAAAACAAAACCAGACACTTTGTAATTAATTAACCAGAAAGATTGAAACTTACAACAAAATATGTTGACTTTTGAGAATCAATTGCCTCAATATATGGAGCCATATCCCATCCTGCAGAAAAAGAAAAGTATTAGAGTATATAATAAAAATAAAAGACATAACAGTTCAACATAACTAGTCGACACAGAAGCAAGAGCGGACAAATGCATCTTCTCCTCCATTCTTTGTGGTTATTTCAGAACGCTGTAACAAGATTTTTTAAGCTTTTTGAACTGCAGTCACAACTCATTCCTAGTAACTCAATTGTAGGCAGAATCGTTAATAATCTTCTCTATATTTCCACCACCTAAGCTTTTGATGGAGCAAAAAAATATCTGAGAAATAAACATCGCAAATACACTTGAATTTGAGTTCACTTACTTTGCATCTCATCGTGCCGACTACCCCTTTCAATTAGAAGGCACTGAGCCAAAATCAATGCCTGTTCAACTGGTTTTAAGGGCACAGACTCTTTGCCAGCTTCACTCTCGTTGTTCACTAGTTTGGGAGTCATATATACTTCAGGTGCTTCACCTCCCCAAGCTTCATAAGGTCCAACATCAGCTTTCTCAGAGGCCAACCTCACGTCTCCATTTGATGAGCTAGTATTGGCTATCAATACCATCTGTGCCTTTGGATCTACCTATAGCAAGATCAGAGGAATTTAGAATAACAAAGCCGAATCTATATATAACAGAACAAAATATATCTCAGAGCTTACTTGGTGAATAGTACGGAATCCAAGAGCCCCAGAAACAGAGAACTCGATCCCTGCTGCTGATTTAGCAGATTCAAGCTGCAACCTAACAATTTTACTCTGAATCAAGACCAATATACTAAAGCAGGAGAGTAGATAAAAGGTTATGAAATGATATGTAATGGCTATTAGAAATAAGAGCAGCAACAACTATATACATATGTGCTATACAAGCTCAATTTCGCAAGTACATGACTCGCAAACCTCTCATTATTTTTTAAAAAAGGGAACCATAAGGCGAAACCAAAGTAACTGGTCACTATCCTAGAACAAAAAACTATAAACATCTTAGATGTAGGCAAAGACAATATTATCTCAATGGAAACTTACCGAGAAGGATCAATTCTTCCATATATATATTGTAGTACACATGCTTCCAGATGGATGGTTGACGTGATAGATAAAGCTTCATCTTCTAGCAACTCGGTCGCCCAATAGCTTTTAACTTTTTCCAGTGCACCATAATGGTCAAGAGCTTCGGCCATGTAAACTTGCAGCATCTCAAACAAAGATGAAGATTGCTCGTGTAGAACTCTTTGATGAATAAGTAAAACTCTGACAAGCCACCATGAAATACTCCTAACTTCAAAATTTTCAGTTGCAGTTGTCGCAAACAACAAATCTTTCAACTTTAACAGCAGCAATCTAGCAAACACTAAATGCTGCAGGTAAAGAAAGTAGTTTGGGTTACATAGAGTTCACTACAAACAAAAACAGAAATGAAGACTGGGAAAAGATACAGAACGAAGATAATAGTAGTACCTGGAGATTAGAAAACTTCCCAAGCAAGTCAGAACCAACAGACATGAGCTGAATCTTAGCCCAGTTCTCCCATTCAACTAAATCCTGACTTTCTGATACTCTAAACGGTAACGAACATTTTGCTGATCCTTCCGTCGACCTAACAGTTCAAAAATCAAACAAACAAACAAAAAAAGCCTCAATGAGAATTTGCAAATAACCAGAGTTCAAAATCCACTCTTTTTGATTCCGAAATTTGAAGAACATTTGGAAGTTCATGAAATCTTATGAAGAGTTAAATTGGGTAACTTACCCAGTCAAATTGCAACAAGTAAACCAAAACGCAGATGCTATTGCTAAGCACATCACCAGAACAGCACGGCGAGCTTTATCGATTTCATCAGAAGAATCGTTCACCACGAACGATTCAACCTTGTCGAGTAGCTCAGAGTAAAATCTCTCGGCGGAATCAACCGTATCAACCAGTTCGAACTCAGAATCTCCGATTATTAGCTTGGTAGCGTCGGAAGCTAAAGCTCCAAGATAGTCTCCAGCCTCGATTGAAGACAGAAGGGAGCTTATAAGAGTCTCGTGTGGATGGGTTCCGGAATGAGATTTGAGAGGAACATCTAACTGTGGTAAGGATACGGTGCAGCGGATGAGACGGAGCTCGTAGCCGCGAAGGATTTCAACTTCGCCGTCGACCATGGTTGGTTCTGGAGGTGACGGGAACAAACGAGAAAGAGGTTTTGTGAGGTTTTGTGAGGTTTTGTGATTAAAGAGTACTGTAACGTGACAACGGCGTCGTTTCACGGTGAACCATTGACTCGAATGTCTTACCCGGTGTGGTTACCGGAAAAAAAAACCGCTGAAAATGCCGAACCGGTTAAACCAAGATTAAAATCTTCTCCTCATTTTTGACAATTTTCATAAAATGAACGCTAAGCTATAGACTATAGTACGTATTTAGTGTAATATGTACTGTAATGTGATTAAGATTATGATTTTTTACTCAGCTTTATCAATTTTACAGATGTACCTTTCTCTTTTTGTATTTTTGTCATTTTACTCATTTTTTTTGTAGGAAGAAAATAAATATTCACTTTAAAATATCCAATTTAGCTTTATCAAGTTTGGGTTTTTGTCATGCAAATTTTACAAATTTTCTAAATAATTTCTTTGAAAATAGTAATATATATTCAAATATATAAATTCATGTTCTCAAGTTGGGAATTTAATATATACAATTCTTTGTTAAGGTATGCGAGTACATTATTAAATTTATAGATGTGTGTGAAAGATAAATTATATGAATAAAAAGTAAAGAACAAAAAGATGGATTCATGTGAGGGAAAAGTAAAAAGAAGGGTATGTACAATTTGTTATATACATGTGTTATATGCTAGCTAATGCTATTATATATTCGTATAAATAAATAATTAGATCTAGAGAATATGGAATATTTGCATAATGACATAAAAAGTGTATGATGGTGATGAGGAAAAGCTGAGAAGTGATGCTTGGGGGTTGGCCCATCTATGCCTCCAAGGATTTCTTCACATGCTTTACAAGCTGGACCCACATGATGATCCCCTTGTTCATCTTTTTATTACCTGTTCACATCTCTGATCTAGCTACACATTTGATCCAAATTTTTTTATCTATATCTTCTTTTTGTATACATATATGGTGACTGGTGAGTAAATATCCATGTATGATCAGAACATACATTCTACATATCAATTATCTATGTGTAACATAACTCACACCTAAAGGTTACATGCTACGCAATGGAGATGGCAAAACTTCCATACTAATTGACTGACTCAACCTAGAAACTAATAACCTATGCCGAATTAAAGCTTAGATAAAATAGAATTTGAATTTCACGTTGGAAGGGAAAAATTTATTGCCATGTACGTATTTTTGTATACATGCGCCTGTGTGTGGGGGAAAAATGCAAAGTGTTCTTTATAACGTGCAAAAAGAACATAACTGAAGTAACAAAATGAGACCAAAAAAAAAAAAAAAAATCAGTTGATTTTATATAAAAGAGACAAGATTTCATTGATTTATTATTCAAAATAAAATTAAAGATAGTAGTTATTATAAAAATAAAAGAAGAAGATTAGTTAAGCACTTAAACTAATTGAGAGATGGTATCATGATCGGCAGCAATCACGAAGGAACTATAAAGGGATTCTCGCAAGTGGGGATAGGATACAGAAGAGACAGTTTTATTTCAGTTAGAAGCGCCGCCAAACATAAAGATCTGGAACCAGTTTCTATTGGTTAACCCAAGATTCGTTCCCCAATGTAACCAATGATGTTTCGCCACGTGTATACATTCCAAACCGACCATACTCGGAGAAGAATGAGATTATTTGAGGAGACCACTTTGACGAAGAAACACGGTCTTTGCATTAAGGTTCTCTTTCTAAAAAAAAATTATCTTGTTTGACATATAAACAATTTTGATTATTGATGCCGGTTATGATTAAGAAATGTTTATGCAATTAAATTTTTGTTTCATGCATATCTTCACTGTTAGAAGAAGGTTAATCAAAACTTGTTGGTATCCAAAAACCATGAAACATTAGAAACATAAGAAATAATAGCATAAAACCAAAAAAAAAAAGAGGTTTTATAAACATTTAATTTTGTATACATTCCCAACTAATTAAGTTGCTTTTGTGTAAATTGTATATTAGGTACCACCAATGACCAAGCGATTGTGAATCAATAAAAAAGCTTCTTGAGTACAACCTATCTATGAATCTTGAAGAAAACGACACTAGGAATCAGAATATGTGTAAGGAAAAACAAAAAGAGAAGAGAAAAGACGAGACAAATTGGGTTTTTTTTTTGTAATTTTATATTGCAAGTTCCATATGCTATTTGAGGGTGGCATCGTCCCTTTCACTTTCCTACTAATTATTTCTATATGATTTTTGTTTTGTCTTTTTCCTCGTTATCTATAACCCTATATATACCCTTAAAGCTCTCGATAACACAAACATTTGTCTTCTCTAATTTATTCTTTCTCTCGAGTCTTTGTATTATTTTCACATTCTGTCAATTACTCAATAAAAGTTATTTATTTCTTTTATAAATAAAACGATCGGTCTTGTTAGAGTTTATCTCGTAAACAAGACTGATCGTTATTGTTATATATCGTTTGATCAAAAATCATATATATATATATATATATATATCATTGAAAAAGAAGACAATAGATACATGGCTCCGGTCTCATTGCCTCCAGGTTTTAGGTTCCATCCAACAGACGAAGAACTAATCACTTACTATCTCAAGAGAAAGATCAACGGTCGAGAGATTGAGCTAGAGATCATCTCTGAAGTAGACCTCTACAAGTGCGAACCATGGGACTTGCCAGGTAATAATTATTAATACATTTGTAGTTAACTACAAATTAACCAAACTCTCTATAGATTTTTTTTGCTACGAGACCCTTTTTTGGTCTAAGAGCTGAATAGGTTTTCAACGTAGGTTCGAAAGATAGAGTGAAGTAAAGGATATGGTATATCACAAGGGCAAGACAACTATAATATACGTTAACCTTGACCAAAATTCAGTACATCTATATTGGTTAAAATAATAATAATTGATTTGAAAACCAACGTAAGATTTTTGAAGAATAATACTCTATTTTTTTTTAACTCTTCAAATTATATAACAAATAAATCAAAATAAACTCAATGTTTAAATAAACTTTTTTTTCAAATCAGTTTGGATTGCAATTACATGTGGGTACAAAAAGAAAAGCCATATAGTACCATAGTAGTATTGATTAGAGCAGACGCAATTGTATGATTCCTTTTGGTCAAATCCTCAAAATACTTTTCGTAAACCTCTCATGGACCACCCACACTTTTTATGTTATTGTTTACACCTTTTGTACTTTAGGGTTTTTTATCTTCGGAGATAACATATTATATAAACATATTGATATTTTATGCATGATATACGAAACAAATAAATCATAGAAAGAAACTTAACTTCATATGGCTTAGTCAAAAAGAAATTGTATACTGATATATAAAATACAATATTGTTGGTCTCAAATTAACTCACCCATGAAATATTGGCAGGGAAGTCATTGCTTCCGAGCAAAGACCAAGAATGGTACTTCTTCAGCCCACGGGACAGAAAGTACCCCAATGGTTCAAGGACGAACCGAGCAACAAAAGGCGGTTATTGGAAAGCCACGGGTAAAGACCGACGGGTGAGTTGCAGAGATCGAGCCATTGGAACCAAGAAAACATTAGTTTATTACCGTGGACGCGCCCCACATGGTATTAGAACCGGTTGGGTCATGCATGAATATCGCCTCGATGAAACCGAATGCGAGCCTATTGCATTCGGCATGCAGGTTTACTTGCTAAACCAATATCATTAATCATCTACTTCAAAGTATTAGATGTGCGTATTAATAATTACTAGAGAAGTTATTTACTAACAGGATTTTGTTCTATTATTTTAGGACTCATATGCACTTTGTCGTGTGTTTAAAAAAATAGTGATTGAAGCGAAACCAAGGGATCAACATCAGCAGCAGCATCAACCTTACGTCCACACGGCCTCGAATCTAAGTGGTAACTCGAGTTTTGACGTTTGTTCAGATCTTGAAATAAGTTCAAATACACATCATCATCAAGGTCTGCCTTATAGTAACTCTACCGATACACAACCTCGATTCGGAAACGCAAACTCAATCGGTGTTCATGATGATTGGTCACAGTTCTTGTCACAAGACATGCCTTCAAGCTTTTCAGGTTATGGACCATACACCACTCAATCAAAGGTAATTAGCTAATACAACTAATTATAGTTTCTAGATCTTAATTATACACAATCAATTTTGTATCTTTATATGTTGTACCTATTATTTGTCCAAAAAAAAATATATATATATATATATATATATATGTTGTAGCTATTACAGGTGAACACAGCATTGGAATGTGAGATGTTGCAACATCGAATGTCATTGCCACCATTGCGAGTAGAAAACTCGCCGGTTCAAGCCATCGATTTCTCCAATAGACTGATGAACCAAAACAGCGGTCAAAGCGGTTTCGACAACTTTACTTTTGCTCCAAGTAACTCCAACCAGTTCTATAACAACAACAACGTTGATGATCATTTGAGAAACATTGGAAATCTTGATGAACAATTGCTCGATGCCGGAAATTCAACATGGATGAGAATGTCTAACGAGAATCTAAATCAGGTAAATAATATCATCATATATTATAAATCGTTGATATGATTTCTGTATTTATATTCATGCTCTAAATCCAACTACTGATTATTGTCACAGAGCTTTATAGAAGAAGAAGCGATTTTGCCAAGTTTCGAGCGTAATGATCAAGATCTTGAATGTTATGGTGGGTTATCAACTTATCATACATAAAACTCTAGTTTTAGTTTTTAATATCGAAACCATTAAAATATATATGTTGAATATATATATCATCTAATCGTAAATAATTGTATATATATATTAATTTATTCTAATATTATAGGTGGATCTCGGACCAATACAATCAACAACATAGAAATCGATGATTTTTTCTCGTTTGAGAACGACGTAGAGGACAACGACAACTCAAACACAACCCTAAATTCGTCAGGAGTCGAGTTTATTGAAGAAGAAGAGACAATAGTAGATCATAAAATGCTCATATCTACACCGCAAACGACGGAGATATTATATTACCAAGTCGTACCGTCGCAGATATTGAAAATTCACATAAGCCCGCGGGTTCAAAGAAGTGAGGAGAGAGCAGCAGTAGTACTGTTAATGGAAGAAGACAAGAAGGATTCTTGGTTCCAGAAGGCTGAAAATGTTGCGAAGATGAGATTGAAGCAGATTAGTTTAGTTGCAAAACGTTACTACAAATCTCTTACCATTATTTTCTGATTTATTTATTACTTTTTTCCATTAATTTGTATACTCACGATCGGAAAGAAGAGAGGAAAATACATACAATATACTTATTATCGTTACACATGTATACCAACATAGATTGATTTTCATATTGTCATATTATTACGCATAGTTTTAAATATAAATAATCGACTTACCAACAAAACATCAATTTTTTTTTAAAAAAAGATCAATGAAAAGAATAATTTTGCGAGTGAACCCGAAGCCCACCAAAACAATAAGGACCCAATAGAAATTTTGTGAGACCGCCATTAGGGCTTCACGACGTAAGCCTCACCGCAGTTATAAATACCCTTTTGACTAAACCCTTATTACAACTCAAAAAAAAAACTCTGCCGTCGACTTCTCTCTTCCGCCTAGATTTATCGTGTCTCTCTGTTAGTTAGGTTGTTAGGGTTTTTGTTTACATCATAGAATATTGCGCGTCAATATTACTGATTACCACCGTTCTTAGTTCCATGTTCGTTGTGTATGAGCTGACGCCAAATCGTTTTCCCTATTTCTGTTATTCGTTTTGATGTTTCTTTGATAAAACAATCTAATCAGCTCGAATCTTCAGATTAGGGTAAATCTTGTTTGGTATCTAATAGTCTCTTTATAGATAGACTAGTAAAGATCTGGCTCTGTTTTCACTGATTTGTCTTTGTCAATATATGGATTGGTTTGTGTTTAGATTATAGAGGAGAAATTGGGAGGTGATGACAATTTCCCCAGATGATCGAATCTGATTATACTGAGCGAATAGAATTTCCTTTCAACAGAGGAAAGTCAAGCCTATGTTCTGATCCTTTTCTCCTCTTTTTGTTTTTGTTTTGTTGAATTGTAAACTTGTGTGGTGGTTTTGAATAGTCCGTAATGGTAGAGATGTGGAGGTGATGACAATTTCCCCAAATGATCGAATCTGATTATACTAAGCGATTTTTATTTCCTTTTCAACAGAAGGAAATCAAGCCAATGTTCTGATCCTTTCTCCTATAATACTTTGCTTTTGTGTTGAATTTGACTGTGGCTTCTTTAGGTTAGGTTTTGTTCTGTGTTTTTTTTTCCTGTTTTTTTTGGTTGGAGTTAAAGACAATTTAGATTGTGGTAATATGGAGAATACGGAGGTGATGACAATTTCCCCAAATGATCGAATCTGATTATATTAAGCGATTATTATTTCCTTTTCAACAGAAGGAAGTCAAGCCAATGTTCTGATCCTTTCTCCATACAACAATTTTTGTTTTCATTACGTCTCTCTTTATTCCGATGGTTTCGAAAATTTGTTTTGCGAGACAGTTTTGTTGAATTTATTATACAGATGAACTGACTGAAACAGATGAACTATTCTTCATAGCTGTATGTGACTGATGAAGATCCTTTAAAACCACACTAAATGCGGGGATAGTATAAATTTTTACATAAATATCAATTGAATATTTAAATTATTTAACCGTAAACGTAGATATTAAAGAACAAAGTCCAAACGAACCCAAAATCCAAACGAATCCAAATTACACACTTTAATTTCTTTCAGTATAAGCCAACATGTTTTTTGCATCCTGTGAAGTATGAACTATAAAATTGTCAAAAATATAACACAAAAATATTTATCTATCCGCATTATTGTTCTTATAATTTTTTTATATTTTTTTTTAGAAAGGAAGAGAGAAATATGTTTGATGCATCAGAAAATACTTTGCCACCATAAAATCCAAGATTTATAATCATAAAATATTAATATTTTGCTATTACTTTTTTTGCCACTTTTTATTAGTATTTGCATAAATTAAATATTAAATTATATTTCTAACAGATAAATAAAAGTGTAATTTTAAAAAATATTTTCAAATTTAACGAAGATATTTTAGGATTAAAGGTAGTCATTTTGGAGGAAAATAAAGTAATAGGTTTTTTAATGAAAACATAAAATAAAGTAGGAAATCTAGTAATAGACTCAAATGGTAATCAATCAAAAAAGAATATTTCTGATAAAAAGAAACTCAAATTATAGGATTTTTATTGGCCAAAACACTCAAAAAATATTTTTTTAATATTAGATAATAAGATTTTTAATTAAAAAACAATTCCAAAAATAGAAGAATGATAACATTTTTACTCATACAGTCATACCCCAACATAGAAAACACAAAAAAAGAGTTGATGATGGTTATTCAATACAAGGTTTAGGTTGGAGCACTACCATCATAGCTAAAACTTGGTACAATGTTGGTACTTAATTTATTTTCCTTTGTTGATTTCATAATTAAGTATTTAACTGAATTCATTTAATCCTTTGTTGATTTCATAATTACGTATTTAATTAAAGCAACAACATCAGCCTTAAATTTCAGAATCAGTTCTTCCTCACTAGCTTATTCTTCTTTAAGATCTTTGTTCTTAATCAATTTCTTAACCGAGTTGCTTGAATCCTCTTTCTACCCGAACCCTAAACCTAATTCTTTTTTATGAACTTGCACCTCTATTAGTTTATTTAGACCCTAAAGATTAATTTTCAGATTTTTGTTGGGATCATAATTCATTTGAGCCATTATAGATAAAATATTAAGACAATTTTTAAAGTTCGTTTGCGATTTGGAAACGAAAAAAAAAAAGACAACAAATTTTAGAATTCAAATTAAGTTTTGAATCAATCAACCCAAAAACAATGTAGGTACATGAATTCACATTCACTTCATCTTTTTGTTGTTTTTCACTTGTATATATATATAAAAAATCTCTCTTGATCAGATTCTTTATTTTGTTTTCTCAAGAGAGATTAATGAAGAAGTAATGATATAAAATATTATTAGATCCTGTTAATAAAACTTTTCATTCATGTACTTCTCTCTGTATTTTAGTATTTTAGGGTATTTCTCTAAATAATATTCCTTTAATATTTGAGATAATATATATATATATATATATATATATATATATGTAATTTGTAATTTGCAATTTAAAAAATATTCAGCCACTTTTTATTTCTATTATTTGAACATTTTTTTTTCAGAATTATTTGAACATTTATATTAACAAATTATGTTTATGAAATATAAATAGAAGTATAAATATTTTAATTTTAATATAACTAAGACATTCTCGGAAACAAAAGTAGTCATTTTGGAGACAAAAAAAAGAAGAAAATAATAGTTTTTTAGAGAATATATAAAATAAAATAAAAATATAGTAAATATTTTTTAATAACAAAATATACCAAATATTGGTATTTTTTTTAATACAGGTTACATGTCTTAGTATTAAGATTAGCACTGTTAAATTGGGATTGACATTAAATTATACCAGAGAGAAGATTTAAACCATATCCGATAACCGACTTGTGTCACATTTGATCAGGTTCTGCTCGAAAAATAAAAGAAAAAAAAAATTCACGTTTAACCATGTTCAGCAAAACGTCGTCGTTCGCACATCTTCATCACCTTCACCAGCTGATTTTGCCGCCGTCACGGCGAAAAACTACTTCTCGGAAAATACGACCGGAGAATTTTTGATCCGGGGAGACCGGAGAGATGGAGACATATCTGAAAAACAAGAAGTTGATAGCTATAGGTTTTCTCTTGATCCATTCCATCGCCATTCTCATCTTCACGCGTGGCTTTCTTCTCACTCGAACTGAGCTTCCTTTTCACAGTACTTGCTCCGACGTCTCTCTCTCTCCTTGCCTTACTTCTCCACCACCCTCAAATCACGATTCCAACCCCGATTCGATCTCTAGCCACTCTAATCATACCTGTTGGACCAAACCTGTTGTCGATCGCGTCATCATCATTGTCTTAGATGCTCTCAGGTCTGAAGGCTTTTCAAAAATTGTTCAATTTCACAATTCCATAAGCGTTTTCATGATTTTGACTGTTCTTCGTTTTTTTCTTTTCAGAATCGATTTTGTGGCTCCGAGTGCTTTCTTCCCAGGTGAGTTGGAATGATCTTTGTGCCTCTATGTATTGCCTTGTTACTGATTTGATTAGTGAAACGATAAGTAATTCTTTGAAGGACAGAACCAAAGCCATGGATGGATAAATTGACAATCTTGCAGAAGCTTGCATTTGCTAATGAATCGTCTGCTAAGATCTTTAAGGCTTTTGCTGATCCTCCTACTACGAGTTTGCAGCGTCTCAAGGTCCCAATTCTAAAACACTTTCTACATTTGATTGCTTCAACTCGTTTCATATTCTAGTGTGTGATTTCTTTAGCTGTGTGAACTCAGGGATTGACAACTGGAGGATTGCCTACTTTTATCGATGTTGGGAACAGTTTTGGTGCACCTGCTATTGTTGAGGATAATTTCATCAATCAGGTTTTGGCTTTATTAAAACTATAGTGTTTGTTTTGTAATGTCACTTTTTATTTGGTTGCGCGATTGTAACTTGAATGGGTTCTCTCTATGGATAGCTGGTGCAAAATGGGAAACGGTTGGTGATGATGGGTGATGATACTTGGACACAGTTGTTCCCAAATCAATTTCAAAAGTCATATCCTTTCCCTTCTTTCAATGTTAAAGACTTGGATACTGTAAGCGATTACTATTTTTCTCTCTTATAATATCTATGTTCCCGAAGTAGCTTGACAGAGTACATATAGCCTTTTATGTATGGTATTGGTTGTGTGCTTTTATAGGTTGACAATGGATGCACTGAGCACCTATTCCCAACCCTTTACGAAGATGATTGGGATGTTCTTATTGCGCATTTTCTTGGAGTGGTATGCCAACAATATTGTTTGTCTTTATTTTTGTCATCCTGCCATTTATATCTTTGATTCAGTGAATTTCAATATTTGCAGGACCATGCAGGGCACATATTTGGAGTAGATTCCAGCCCAATGATTAACAAGTTGGAGCAATATAATTCAGTGTTAGAGGTAAACTTCTGTTAGCTTTTCTTGTTAGTTTCAAAAAGTATGCTATATGTAATCTTGTTTCATTCTCACTTTACTTGCTTCATCTAGAAAGTCATCAGTATATTGGAGAGCCACGCGGGACCAGGTGGGTTGCATGAGAATACTATGCTTATCGTAATGGGTGACCATGGACAGACATTAAATGGGGATCATGGTGGAGGGACTGCTGAAGAGGTAAGAAATAGGTTTTCTTCTTATACTCACTCACAGCTTCAAGATTATTAATCCATCATCACTTATATATCCCTTTACAGGTAGAAACATCCATGTTTGCTATGAGTACGAAGAAGCATACAACTTCGGTTCCTCCTGAGTTCGATACCTCATCTTGTAAACAAAACTCGGTAATTTGACTTGTGAAAAGATATTCCTTGGTGATCATAAGATTTGATTTTGGGATATCTTATTAGTGGGATTTTATTTTGTTCATCTTAATGTCAGGACGGGAAGCAGATTTGCATCAGCTCCATTGAGCAGGTCAGTATCAAATTTGGTTTGATGCCTTTCCTCTTGCTTTATGCAAACCTTTTTGCCACAATTAATTGTTTTGGGCTATTTGCAGCTTGATTTTGCGGCAACATTGTCAGCTTTGCTTGGGATATCCTCTCCTTTCGGAAGGTGCCTTGTAAGGGATCATTGTCAAATTTTCTTTCCTGCTTCTGTTCAGGAAAATAACCATCCTCGCATATTTATGATTTCTAACAATTCGTACATATTTCAAATTTCAGCATTGGGCATGTCAACCCTGAGCTCTATGCTCTTGGTTCCAGCAACTGGGACTTAGAGAAGTCTGAGTCAGGCAATTTTGGCACCCAATCGGCTGTTAAAGAGTGGATGAAAAATTACGTTAATGTTCTTTGTGTGAATGCTTGGCAGGTAACATGTCTTACAGATGGAAAACTAAAAACGATTTCTTGTAACGATTTTGTGTTTTTGGACTCTCACTTTCCAATTCCCTTTATATGCAGGTGAAAAGATATATAGATGTTTATTCCAATTCATCTGTTGTTGGTTTCTCTTCTGATGATATGGCGAGGATATCAGATCTATATGCTGCAGCAGAACAGAATTGGACTAATTCTGTCAAACACTTATTGATGGATAGAAATGGAGATGAGAACAATACAAATAGATCTGCCTTTAAAGAGCAAATTGCAGCATACCTGAATTTCTTCTCAAGCGTTGTTGAACTTGCCCGGTCTAAGTGGACAGAGTTCAATCTGAATCTAATGATTACTGGGTTTGGGATATTGGTTATATCACTCATCATTCAGTTCCTTGTTGTTTTCCATGGAGACAAATCTTATGCAGTGGGTTTTTGGTTATCCACTGGTGCAGCTTTCACTCTCTTTCTAGTAACGATTCGTGCTTGCAGCTTTCTTTCGAACAGCTATATTTGTAAGTTTCAAGTAATTTTATTATTTAAAGGCTGAGCTTTCCTTTCTCTTTTTCTTTGTGCTAACAGAGAACTTTTGTGTCAATAGTGGAAGAAGGAAAGGTTGCAAACTTTCTCCTGGCAACAACTGGACTTATCAAGCTACGTTACTCTGTCATGAAAAAAACAATGCGGAAAGAAGTCAGTATTCTCTTACATGTCGTTTTTACTTCTGATTATTACTTTAAAAGTTACTTGCTGGGTAATAATATTTTCGATTATCTTGTTGCAGGCTGTCATATTTCTCGCTATCGCTTCTGTTCTCAGAGTTTCTATAGATATTGGGCTAACAAAGCAAGCTGCAACTTCTCAGTTTATGAGTAGTTCACCATCGTGGATCCTTGGGATAGCTCTAGACCTTCCAGCATTGACTTATGCGATTGAAATTGCACCAATTGTATCAGTGGTTATACTCATTTGCGTGCTCTACATAGCGATTGCTAAAACACCCAGTGAGGGGATGTGGAAGTATGTTACTGTTGGTAGTATGATAAGCTACTTTTTGATAGCATTGCTCTGGGCATC
>NC_025692.1:3750376-3787630 GCF_000633955.1 Camelina sativa | reverse complement strand
CTTGGGATAGCTCTAGACCTTCCAGCATTGACTTATGCGATTGAAATTGCACCAATTGTATCAGTGGTTATACTCATTTGCGTGCTCTACATAGCGATTGCTAAAACACCCAGTGAGGGGATGTGGAAGTATGTTACTGTTGGTAGTATGATAAGCTACTTTTTGATAGCATTGCTCTGGGCATCAGAGAGCAAGATATTTGGTTTGGATGGTTTACTTCAAGTGATTGGAGGAAGAAACCGCATCCCACAAACGGTTTATGCAATCGGATTGGTGCAACTCTTCCTTTTAGCTTCAGCCCGTATGTTTTGCGCAGGCGAGAAGAAGTATTGGGCTACCAGAACTGTCGCTCTTGTCTCTGCTTGTAGCTCGCCAGTAATTCTGTTGTCGGGGAAGCAAGGATCACTTCTGGCATTAGCATATTTGCTTGCTGGTACTTTTCTCTTTCCACTTGATGATTCTCAAAGCAAAAAGCTTTACCACAAAGATAGCAATTTAGTATTAAGGTTTAACTCTGTGGTTATTTCTATGTAGGCTATTGTATAATGAGGCTGGAAGGTGTAGAGAGAATAACCAAATTAGATAGACAGAACAAACTCTCAAAACTAAATCCTCTCTGTGTGATGCAATGGAGTCTTCTTTCTATATGCATGTTTTTCGCCAGCGGGCATTGGTGCGCCTTTGATGGCCTCCGTTATGGAGCTGCATTTGTTGGGTAGGTCCAAGTTTCATAAACTCAGACTACAATGGAGTCTTCTTTCTATATGATGGTTTTGCTTACATCTTTTCTTCAGGTTTGACGAGTTTGTGCTTATACGACAAGCGATCCTTTTGACAATCGAAACTTTTGGATTCTCGATCATCCTTTCTGTATTTGGACTTCCTATCCTCTTACCGATCCACTCTCAAACTCCTCAGGCTCATANGCAAGGATCACTTCTGGCATTAGCATATTTGCTTGCTGGTACTTTTCTCTTTCCACTTGATGATTCTCAAAGCAAAAAGCTTTACCACAAAGATAGCAATTTAGTATTAAGGTTTAACTCTGTGGTTATTTCTATGTAGGCTATTGTATAATGAGGCTGGAAGGTGTAGAGAGAATAACCAAATTAGATAGACAGAACAAACTCTCAAAACTAAATCCTCTCTGTGTGATGCAATGGAGTCTTCTTTCTATATGCATGTTTTTCGCCAGCGGGCATTGGTGCGCCTTTGATGGCCTCCGTTATGGAGCTGCATTTGTTGGGTAGGTCCAAGTTTCATAAACTCAGACTACAATGGAGTCTTCTTTCTATATGATGGTTTTGCTTACATCTTTTCTTCAGGTTTGACGAGTTTGTGCTTATACGACAAGCGATCCTTTTGACAATCGAAACTTTTGGATTCTCGATCATCCTTTCTGTATTTGGACTTCCTATCCTCTTACCGATCCACTCTCAAACTCCTCAGGCTCATAGCCAAAAACGCCACCAGTTGTTCCAAGTAAGACATCTTCATATCGATCCATTTTTCGTTTATTCTAGTAGATTCAGTGACAGTGTGATATAATCATAATTTTTTTAATCCTCATCAGATGTATATGCTCTTTGGAGTTATATCAGCTACTACAGTCACAGCTACAATTCTCTGCGTTACCATCCAGAGAAGACATCTAATGGTAAGCACAGCAAGATTCATTCAAGCCACAAAGGTTCTTGTGTTGTTTCTGTGACTAAAACATTGCTCTCATGGTCTTTGCAGGTGTGGGGTTTGTTTGCTCCAAAGTTTGTCTTTGACGTTGTTGGTCTGATTCTTACTGATCTTCTCATCTGTTTGGCTTCAGCTTACTATTTTTGATACATACATGCAATTGATGAAAGATGTAACAGTAGCTTTTAGCAGGTAGTTCTTTTTTATTTCTTTACGAATGTAATAACAATTACAGAAACCATATTTTTGGCATTGACAGATTACAAAAGATTGATTTCTATTCACGTTACAAATCTCTAATCCTATCTTTGAGTACTTAAGAGATTATTCATTTTCTCATTACAATAAGAGATGCAATCTGCTAGAGTTCTCTTGTAGCTTAGCCTCCACTGCACGGACAATCTCCATTTGATCATCATCCTGTTAGTTCTCCTGGAAAATTCAACATCTTTACCAGAAAATCCAATAACATCCCACAAACGATTCACATCGAGAAAAGCGCGCATTTCACTGCCAAAAGCTTCTTTTTCTTTCTCCTCCAGAGGCAATTCGGGATCTTGGAGCTTGTCAATGTTATGAAGAAGCAGAGTGTCTTCTGAGACAGAAGTTGGCAGATCCCTTAAAACACTTCCACATATCTCTGACATCCACTTCATGACTAGAATCTCATTCTTGGCAGATATCTGAGATCCAGCGTAAACAAGACGCATCACCGACTTGTCACGCTGGCTCTGTGGGATCAGCCACAGTCTCAACGTTGATACAAGCGCAAAGGATGGCTTACCGTCTTGATGAATGTATAAAGAATCTTTAGGCCATGAAGAAGCTAGAGAATAAAGGCTGGTTTCTAGAGGAATAAAGACTCTGTCATTTGAGTTCTCTTCTAACATAAACCCATAGTGCTCAAGAAGCTCTAGATTTGTGTAAGTACCATAACATAGAAGAACCTACACCCACAAATAGAATCCTCTCTCTTTAGTATCTTCTCTACTTATATGCTTCCGCTTCATTAGTTTCGCAGCTAAAGCAAAGCTAGTTAAGAAGAACTTGTACCTGTTCTCCTAGCTGATAATTTCTTCTTGCATAAAGACAATAAGCATTGGCATCTTCCTCGAATCCACCATCTGTCAGCCTTTCGGACTGTGTCTCAACAACAAGTCCTGCTTCCTCATTATTCCTACACTCATTAGTAGTTGAAATAGGTTGCGGGGATGATGTCTGAACCGCACTCTCAGGACCTTCTGAGTTATTCGAATCATCCCCAGGAGCATCGTAGTTAAACAAGTCCCCCACAGGACACAAACACCCAGCACTATCCCATGGTATATGCAGCGTCCGTGAAGAAATCTTAAAACAGGAGAGTTTACACACAAAGCTTTTCTAATCAACTATCCTCGATTTCTCGAACAACATTCAATTGACAGATAAGAAGTATTCTTACAGTAGCAGAAGCCCAGAGCCATGCTTGGAAACTCTGAAACTTTGGCTTGAGATACAACTCCTTCATCAACGTAACAGCTTCCTTCCACTCAGACTGACACTTAGCTGTGGCTTTCTCAGTAATCCAAACAGCATCTTCCACCTAAGGACATGATCAGAAAATCCCATTTTTCAGAGATGAATTCACCAGAAACAAAACAAAACACAAAGAGTAATAGTAGTAGTAGACACAGAACTTGTAAAGCTTGCTTCTCTAGTTCCCCAAATGTAGCCAAGAGATCATAGTCACGAGGTAAATGAACCAAGTAAGGGTACCAAAAAGACTTCTTCCCTTTGCTCATTTCATACAATAAGCATACACTCAGTATCTGCACATTTCGACCATTGTGTGGGCAGGTTTTTTAAAGATATTCTCAGTTACAAAAACAGAACACATTCAAATAGTCAGAGACTAACAAAAAAAAAGGAGAACCTGAGTCGAAGAAAGTGATCCATGGAGATGAACAGCATCGTTCAATTTTTGATCTTTAGCGACCATTGATTCAGTAGTCATCAATGCGTTTCTCGGGACTTTCAAAACCAATTCCCCTTTCTTGAGCTCACGAGCAGCTCCCAATCCTCTCCTAATTCCATCAAACCAAGCAATGAGATGACCAATTTTAATGATTTAAAGAGAAAGCATATCGATTTTGATTCTACGCACCCGCCGGCGAGAGGGAAGTCAGCGACGGAAAGGGAATGGCCGAGACATGAATCGCGAAATCGAGAAGAATCAATTGAATCTGAAATGCCAATATCTGCTGCCCAACGCAGGAACGTCTCCATGGTTTGGTGTTCTAACTCCATAGTTCCCATTCTCCATCGTCTTCTTCTTCTCCTAATCTTCCTGGGGTTTTAAAACCCTGATTCAGTGAAAATTACGGAAATATCCTCAAGCCAGTCTTTTTGAAACGTGGCGCATTGACTTCAACGTGCCGTGGACTTTGTCAATTTGGTTAAATCCGGTTTGGTACGAATCAGGTAGATCCTCAATGGGATATTCTGGTTTATCACTCTCCCAGATCCATTTTGGACTGAAGGCAGCACAACAAAAAATTTGAGGTTGAGAGTTGTGGAGGATGTTGAACAAATTCAGACCTCCAATTGATACTTTCATTCACTAGATACACATTTTTTTGGTCGAAACGAGTTTAATTTATATATTCATGCAATTTCTATAGATTGATCACTATGACTAAATATTAGAGTTTTAATGGTAACAACAGTCAGAATGGACAAATCTAACACCATACTAGACTTTTTTTTTACTATTCATCAAATACAGTTTACAATAATGTGATTTAAAGAAAATAAAAAGAAAATCGTTGTGTACAAATAGAATTGTTCTCTATCAGTTCATTGTTTATCCTGTTTTTAGGGCAGATTTGACCGTCATCACCATTAATTTATATGTAGCGTTAAGCAACGAGACAAAAAGAAACATAAATATACTTTTTGTCACGATATTTTGTAATTAATATGATGATATTCGGTGGACCAAACCCGGTTACATCAAACCATCATGAGTGTGTGTGCCGTAGGATAGACAGAAGAGAAAGTACGTAGGCGACAAAGATAAGTAGAAACTTAACAAGTACAACGAATATGCAGAATACAGAGCAAGGCATATTCAATTTTCTCACGGCTAAAAAAGAAACTCGTACCAAATCCATGTGGTGGTGTTGGGATTTATTACGCTAAAATGCCAAACCCACCGTTAGTAGAATTTAATGGTTTGAGTAGATGATTGTCGTTAAAACACATGGTCGACTAGTTTGTGCCATCCATAGAAATTGATAATGAAGTTTAACAATTCAAAAATTGTAAGTCATGCATTGATGGAAGATACATAATTATGTTATTCCATTTTTCTTGTTAAAAGTCATAGTAAATCTGATTGATTATAAAATTACTACTTTGACTTGTTTCCGAACCACTTCACAAAATTATTGTTCTTTTTTCTTGTCCCCGAATCATTACGTTATAGTAACTAACTACTTAAAAAGTGGGAATTAGCTATTTCAGAAAGAGAAAATTTGATATACAAAATTATAGGTTAAGAGATATGATGTTTTAATTGTAAAAATGCACACGATGGATTCGTGCATAGTGCCAAGTAGAGTTACGTGGCTGACTCTATACGTAGCCATTACCGAGTTATTCTATTAATATATTACAACTTTCTCTAGACTATTTTAGAAACTAGCTAACTAAAACTCGTCAGCAACAAATAACTAAAATCTAAAATATTCAGGGAGCAAAAAAGAAAGAGAAAAAAAACTTGCAGCATGAAGTAGCACTACGTGTCGAGTCATGTAACCATGTAAATGGTGAGTACGATCCAATTCCTTGGTACTTTTTATAATAAAACCTAGTTTAATAAAGGAATAAATATGATTTTAATATATAAAACGATAAAACTCCAATATAGGACTAAAAAAAATTATGGGCCACGAAAGATGATAACACAATTTACGAGTACACGTTTCCATTTACAACAATGTCTCCATCACTCGCCAAACAATCTACTTAGTACGTGAGATGTTTGACGAATTGTATCGAATCTTAGTGATGTTATCGTGAATTTCAGCGAACAATGATATTATTTAAAATGTGAAGCTTTCTAATTTGAATTTCTACATTTAAAATATTAAAAGATTTGATTTTCAGCCACTTAGACGTAAGAGTTGTTATAATTTTATGTCGTAAAACTGAGCCAGTACTTTATATATGAATAGCAGATTCAAGTATGTTATATTTGAATCATATGCTAGCTCAAGACGTTATTCTAATTCTCAGTAACCCATAAGCGTGGTCCGCTCTCCAACCGTTCTATGAAGACGACATAGCATAATATTATATTAGCATGGCCAAGCCTCCAACGCCATAGCTAACGACAAAGTAGGCAAGTTCTCACTTTCTCTAAACTCTTATGATTTGTAGATTGTACACGTTAGTACCAAGACGTTTTCATCCATTTGTTGATTGAGGCTGATTAATCATGTAAATTTGTAATCGATGAAAATGAATTAAATTGAGTACGTAAAAACAAAAAGTGAGTACTGAGTCACTAATTACCAAAACTAAAACAAAAAACGTTTGTTACAAGAGAATGTATATTTCATACAAGATACGGAGAATATACGGAAGAGGCTACAGCAAATATGAATGTGGGGGACAGAGAGAGAGGTAAAATACCAAAACTAAGAAAACTACAAACCTTCTGGACATAACAGAGGTAGGTCACTCCATATACGAGAGGAGAGAGAGAGTGAGGGCCGGGCCAAGTTGGCGAAGAGAGAGTGGGACACAAATACCGCCGACTAAGAAGAGGAAATCTAACTTTAAACATCGTTTACCAATGAAAACTGGACACGTGGAAAAGCAACGTCGCCCACTTTACCCTCCGCACTTTGGATCTTTTTTCTGATAAGCTTATCGCTCTCCCATTGGGCTGTCGACGCCACGTGGCATCTCTCTGATCTCTCTTCTCTTCTCGTCTCACTAATCCTTTTTTACCCAAACTGGGCATTGGCCCTACCATAAACCCTCTTTGTCCCTTCCTACCAACAATTAATTTAATTACAATAACTTATACTAGTAGTATTTTTTTAATAAACTCTTATTTTTAATTTTCTCTTAATTAAATAGTGATTGATCCCATCTCTCCGCAATGTGTAAATGTCTCACTTTTTTGTTTTGACAAAATATGTGTGTCACGTTCGTTAGTTTGACTCCATGAGAGCTTTTTCAATCTTTTTGTTTTAGGCTTTTTTCGCCACCCAAATGTTTTCATTACAAAAAGAAAAACAAAAAAATATACATTCTGAATGAGTAATGTAAAATCCATTAAACAGTGATGTCAAGTTTCCTACGCAATCTCCTAGTAATCCAAAAATATGTTATACGTCGTTTACTTTCCGTAACACAATCAATACACTCTTACCGTGATTATACCATAAACCACAACACACATTTTGTTTTCCGTTGATTGGATATTATACTATAATATTTAACCAAGTACTAATATATAATTATTTTAAACATGATTTATCCATTAAACAACATATATGTTTCATCACTAACAGTCTGTATCACTATTTTCACACACAAAAATTGATGATATAGTTTCTATTTTTGTATCTAAATATCGTCAACTTAAACCTATGCATAATTATATATGCTCTCAAAAGTGTATATTTTAAATTACTTTAAAAATGCTTAAAACCATATTATTTTAATGTTTAGATATTATACTATAATATTTAACCAAATACCTATACATATTTATATTAAATACGAGCTATCCATTAAATGACATATATGTTTCGTCAGTAATACTCTGTATCACTATTTTAATATTGTATGTATATATATGTTAAAATTGATGATGTAGTTTTTGTTTTTATATCGAAATATCATAAACTTAAAACTATACATAATTATATTTTTCTCTCAAAAATTGTGTATTTTAAAATACATTAAAAATGCTTAAACCATATATATCTAATGTTTAGATATTATACTATAATATTTAACCAAGTATCGATACATATTTATATTGTATACGAGTTATCCATTAAACGACATATATGTTTCGTCACTAATACTTTTTATCACTATTTTAATACTTTATATATATATGTTAAAATTGATAATGTAGTTTTTGTTTTTGTATCAAAATATTATAAACTTGAAACTATATATAATTATTATTTTTCTCAAATATGGTGTATTTTGAAATACATTAAAAATGCTTAAAACCATATATTTCTGATATTTAGATATTATACTATAATATTTAACCAAGTACCGATACATATTTATATTGAATACGAGTTATCCATTAAACGACGTATATATTTCGTCACTAATACTTTGTATCACTATTTTAATACAATAGGTATATATATGTTAAAATTGATGATGTAGTTTCTGTTTTTGTATCGAAATATCATAAATTTAAAACTATACACAATTATTTTTTTTTCTCAAAAATTGTGTATTTTAAAATACTTTAAAATACTTTAAAATGTTAAAAAATATTTTATCTAATGTTTGCTTAAGACATTTATATATATTTTAAAAAAGTTTAAACTATATTTATAAATATCAATCTACATGACTACATTTGCAAACATATCCTCCGATCCGGCACTCAAATGGTAGAATATCAAATATATAATTATATATGGAAAACAAAAAGGTTTCTATAATATTTTAGATTTCATTCAGCTAAAAGGAGAAAACGGGTTAATTAGGTAATTGGATTTTTTATAATAAGATCTTAACCTTTATTAGTATACTTATACAAAAAGACTATTAAGGTTGCATACACGACACGAGTCACCCCCGAGACACTCTCCTCAGTCAAAAATTAAATTAAAATATACGCAAAAAATAACGACTTTTGTATTTATTCTGGCTTCTCATTAAATCCCCAGAGTAAAAAAAAAAAAAAAAAGGGCATAGAGATTAGAGAGACAAAGAAAAAATTGAGTGGGTGAGATTTTATTACGATAGAGGAAGAAGAGACATCTCTTTTCTTCTACTTGTGTGTTGTGTGGTGTGTACATATGTATATATTACAGCAAGCGTTTGAGAATTTTCTGACATTAATGGGTCAAACCTTTTTCTCGTCTTTTTTGATTTGCTAAAGTATTTGAAAAATCTCATCCTCTTCTTCTTCATCTTTCTTCAACGTTCTCACCACAGTACTACTACTATATCTTCTGCTCTTTTAGAGAGATAGATAGAGAGAGAGAGAGAGAGAGAGAGAGAGAGAGAGAGACAACAACAAAGGTTAGGCTTTTTGTTTACATCACTCGTTTTCTCCCGTTTGGTTACTCTGTCATGTGATTCCACTATATAGTTTTTATACTTTTCGGCTCTTCTTCATTTTCTTATTATACCTTCTCAAGTCTCAACCTTTGATAGATAAATTCACAACGAAACCCCAATCTTGATGAACCCAGTTGAGTATTTTGTCAAACAATAAAGGGTTTTGGCTTGTTTTTGTTTTTTTTTTTTTGTTTTTCCTCTTTTTGTGTTTGTTCATTTGCTTTTGAAGATCTTCTTCTCGTTATCTGTTTTTTGTCTCTTTGTTATGAAAAAACCGATTGCTTCCTTTGTAGAAATTAAGGTTTTTTTTTTTTTGTTTTCTCGGCTTTGTATAGAGATCTCGATTTCTCCTAATCAACTCGCTTGTTTGTTTTATTCAATTTGCAGGAAAGCTTTGAAATTTACCAGTTTGATCCAAAATCAAATATTGGGTTTCACTGAAATTTTTGGGATTTTTGATTCTTCCAAGTGGAAGAAACAGAGTAAACAAAACAAGCAAATCCCAAGAGAAAGAAGAAGCAAAAAAACAGAAGTTGAGATTTTGAGTATGTCTTCTTCTTCTGTAGCAGTGTTATGGGTTGCTGCTCCTTCTCCAAATCCAGACCCGATGAATAATTTTGGGTTGGTAAGGGTTCTAGAGTCTTCTAGAATCCTCTCTCGTTGTCAGAATCAGAGACTTAACAAAGGTATGAGGAAGCAGACAACAACAACATGGAGCTCTTCTTCTCTTGTTACGAACCCAAGAAGAAGAAGTGGTGTTGTGTCTTCAAGCTTAGTTGCAAGTCCTTCAGGGGAGATAGCCCTCTCATCTGAAGAGAAGGTTTACAATGTTGTCTTGAAACAAGCTGCTTTGGTCAACAAACAGCTTAGATCTTCTTCTTATGATCTTGATGTCAAGAAGCAGCCTCAAGACGTTGTTCTTCCTGGTAGTTTGAGTCTGTTGGGTGAGGCTTATGATCGTTGCGGCGAAGTTTGCGCCGAATATGCTAAAACGTTTTATCTCGGTTAGGATCTATTCTCTCTTCTTTGGCTTTGGTGTGATGGAGACTTTGTATGTTTGGTTTCTGAATCCTAATGTTTCTGTTGCCAGGGACTTTGCTTATGACACCCGAAAGGCGAAAGGCTATTTGGGCTATCTACGGTGAGTTACTGCATTGTCATCATTGGTTTTGATTGTAGGACAAAGTGATGCTCAAAGTAGACTAGAGATTAAGATTATATCCAATCCCAAAACATTATCCATATGTTATAAACTTAGAATCGATCACTTGCTCTCTCAGTCTTGGTTTGCAAGAAGTTGTAAGAAGCTGAAATAGATTCCTTGGAACATACACACATGCTGAAACATAAACATCTCAAGTTAGCTTGTGTTTAAGATAAGCTCCATGACGCACCTAGTGTAAGCTTTCAGGATTAAGAGCCAAGAAAATTGAATAGCTTAGTTACTAATATGGGGTTTAATGGGCTTTCTAGGCCCAATAGTCTTAAACTCTGGAGATTAACTTATGCGGAACAATGTTAGCTCTCATGACCTTTTAAATGTTTGATTGGTCTCATCTTGATGGTTTTACTCTGTTTTTTTTGTGTGCAGTTTGGTGTAGAAGAACTGATGAGCTCGTTGACGGGCCTAATGCTTCACATATAACTCCCATGGCGTTAGATAGATGGGAAGCAAGGTTAGAAGATCTTTTCCGTGGCCGTCCTTTTGATATGCTTGATGCTGCTCTTGCTGATACAGTTGCTAGATACCCGGTTGATATTCAGGTCAGTCAGCCTCACTCTGTCTTATCATACTTTGCTGTTTCATTTTACAGGTCAAATTGCATTCAATCCTTATAAAATCTTGATCTAATGTTCGTTTGTCTTACAGCCATTTAGAGACATGATCGAAGGGATGAGAATGGACTTGAGGAAATCGAGATACAAGAACTTCGATGATCTCTACCTTTACTGCTACTATGTCGCGGGAACCGTTGGTTTGATGAGTGTTCCAGTTATGGGAATCGATCCTAAGTCGAAAGCAACTACGGAAAGTGTTTACAACGCTGCCTTGGCCCTTGGGATAGCCAATCAGCTTACCAACATACTCAGAGACGTAGGCGAAGAGTGAGTCTTTTTGTTTTCCTTTACTCTCAAGCTTTGGTTTCTTGGTTTCACATATCGGTTTCTTGATTCACATGTCTCTCCTAAAACAGGTTTCTTGATTCACATATCTCTCTTAAAACTGGTTTCTTGATTCACACCTCTCTCCTAAACTTGTTTTGCTCTCTCTCTCTCTGATCAGTGCGAGAAGAGGAAGGGTTTATCTACCTCAAGACGAATTGGCTCAGGCTGGTCTCTCAGATGAAGACATTTTCGCTGGTAAAGTCACTGATAAGTGGAGAAACTTCATGAGAATGCAGCTTAAACGAGCAAGAATGTTCTTTGATGAAGCTGAGAAAGGCGTCACCGAGCTCAGTGCTGCTAGCAGATGGCCGGTAAGTGTCTTTACAGCCGCAAGTTTACCGTTTACATTTTTTCGTTTTCTCCACAGAATTATTTTTAACACTGTAAGCTTGGCTGCAATGTTTTAGGTATGGGCGTCGCTGCTATTGTACAGGAGAATATTGGACGAGATTGAAGCCAATGATTACAACAATTTCACAAAGAGAGCTTACGTGGGGAAAGCCAAGAAAATTGCAGCATTGCCGTTGGCTTATGCTAAATCAATACTAAAGACTTCAAGTTCAAGACTGTCGATATGAGCGAGAGCTAAAGTGGGAACAAACAACCTAAGAGCGCTTTTTGTGATTAAGAAAAATCTTAGGGTCGAATTTATCATGTTAACTAATATTATTATTATACATATTAATCCGGGAAACCAAATTCTTATAATGTTACATTCTTTTTCTGTATGTAAAAAAAGTAACTTTTTTTAATTTTGTTTTAGTTATCAAATTCTCTTGGCTTAATGAGGGAATATAAAGTTTTTGGTTGAAGAAATAGTTATTGTGATTTATATACAAATAAGTTAAATTCGAAAACTAGTATCATGGTACGAAAACAAACTATTGCCAACAACGACACTACTACAAATTACTATACTTTTCTGTTTTTATCATGAAATTATTCGTTATTCATGAGTGTAAATTGAAACTTTTTACTTAGTAACAATAAGCCTTAATTAGTTTGTCTAGTAATGCATGCATGATAAACAGTCGTGCTCCGAAAACACCATCGATTCTTCAAACGTAGATTGATTTTATTATTGAAACTTTGAAAGATACAATACAGACAATAAAAAAAAACAGAAAATACTAAAGCGTAATTGGTTCCAATCATCATAGTATCTATCATACATTCGAGCTAATTCAGTGACCAGCCATCTCCATAAGCTTCTTCCAAGCCGGTCTAGCGCTAATCTCTTCCCACCACCGGTTAAAATTCTCCCGAGCCTTAACCATCTGGATTATATCGGTTATACTCATCAAGTACCCCATCGCCGGCATGTGAGTCAAATCAGCCATAGTGAATTCTTCACCAGCCAGAAACCGGTTCGAAGCAAGGCGGTTCTCGTATATGTCCAAGACCACTCCGAGCTTCGTTTTGAGCTCCTCGACCAAAACGAGGTCACATTCTTCACCTAACCTAGGCTTGATGATTAGGTTAACCACAATGGGATGGGCTAGAGCGTTGAAGTAATGGCTCTCAACGTCGGCCCACTGGTCCACAATGGCTTGGTGCTCTAGTGACTTGCCCAAAAGGTTCGTGCCTTGGTCTGCGTACTTGGTAGCGTAGTATCTCGCAATGGCTCGTGATTCTTTGCCAAATTTAAAAAACACTATATATAAATGATAGTAAAAATAAATAAAAATTTGTAAAGTGATGTTAATTAATAGGATGTTACCAAAAAGCTTGAAATCTCCATCTTCTATAGCTGGAACTTGACCAAATGGCTACAAGAAAACAATAGTTATATTGGATATACAAAACGTACACACGATTTAATTAGTTTATGAATTTTTTTGCTAATTAATTACCTGACGAAGAAGATGTTCTGGTTTTTTCTGCTCTAGTGTATCAAGATCTATATGAATAATCTCGAATTCAATTCCTTTTTCGAGAAAACAAAGCAAGACTCTTTGTGGGCAAGCTGCCGTTACCTGTCCGTATAGCTTCACAACCATTACTGTATAATTTTACAATAGATTATTGCTATGAATAATCAGAAAAACAAACAGATATGGTTTTCTATATGCTTTTAAAATGTTTTTGTGTATGTCGATCTTATTTATAAAATGAGAAGTGGGGATATTGTTGGCATTTTATTAGACTCAAGATAGTAAGAACTGGTTGTTGTGCGGGTTGGGTAGAGCATGTGGTGGTTGTTCCACTAACGTACGGTGGATAATAATATACCCTTCACATTTCTCTACAAACTTTAATATATCAATAACGAAACAATTCACAGATGATGACATTAGGCCCATTTCGATACATAATTCATATTTGTGTCAAATTTTGATTTGAAGTTACAAACTTAGGAAAATAGATTTGATTAGTTAAAAGAAAACAAAAGTTTTAGTTCAATTCGGTTTACGATTTTGCATTTTGCGGTTCATTCGAACAAAGAAAAAAAGAAAACAAATATAATTTGTTTCTATTCAAAAGCACGTGCCAAACCGTGTGTGGTCGGACCGGTGGATAGATATTACAAAATATATGGTTTCCAAAATATGAAAATGTCACCTTACCATACAATACAATCTTTTTATTTAGGGTCAAGATTGTTTCAGACGAACACTTCTCCATAACCATTTTTGAGGTTTGTTGACTAACAGAAATGAGAAAGAAACAAAGAAGAAGAAAAAAACTACACAAGCATAATAAGTGACGTTTTTAGGGTCCCAAAGGTTTTCTACTTCCAACAACATTAGCAATCATTACAGAGTTTCACAGTCTTTAATCTTCTCACATACAAGAATCACAAACACAATCCCTTTTTATCTATATGCCCTCCTAAACCTGAACGTGCTTCACAAGCAATGCCTTGTCTGTTTTAAGTGAGCTGTCTCCTCATGAACAAAGACAGGATCTTCTACTCTCTCTGGAATCTGAGCCTGGCCCAATTCTATACCTGCTCCTTGGTTCGCCGGGGTCATTGTGGCAGCAACATCATGCTTACTTCTTGAGCTCAAAGATAAATAGTAGACAATCTCGAGGGCAGTAGTAACAAGCGAAAGCACAGCACCGATAGAGAAAACGCCTGGTTTCACAATGTAGCAAAAGTAGGGACCACCAAAATCCGTTGAATCCTCGGTGTGTTCATCGTTGAATGAAGCTCCAGTAAACAGCACAAGGAAAGCTATTACAAAAGTGAACCTAAAGCAGTGCGAAATCATTAGCTGTAAGCATATTACAAGTAGGAAACTTACAGCAAACAAAGGAACAAGAAATGATGAGAGAATTACCAGGAAACAACAAAGCAGATTAAGGAGATAGAAGGACCTTTTCTATAACAGTAAGTGACTATCATGTGAGCCATCATCAGAGAGAAAGCTGAAGTGAAGCCGAGAGAGATCGTAAGTTCTTGGATAGCTGCATTTTTTTATTGAATTTGTTTCGGTGGTAACCTTGACTTGAGATCTCTGTGTCGATTTAAGACAAAAATGAGAATAAACAAACTTTTAGACCAAGTTTGAAACGTTACACAAAACAAAACCAGATACAAACCATTGGCTAGGAAAATACACAAAAAAAAATGTTTCAAGAACTTACTAACAAACAACTTAGTTCAAGAGAATATCATTAAGTTTAAGTAATGTAGAACTTCGTTCATTTACATACACTGCAGAATCCTTATGACTAATCAAAGATCTTTCAACTTAATCGATCAATACATAAAACTCAATTAAGAAAGGCTATAACTTTGTTCTATAAACTGAATGTAACATGATATTATTCCAAAACCCATAAATGAATTGTGAGAAATACTTAGGAACAAATACTTTGTTTAAGTGGAATTTAGGTGGAATGTGACAAATAACATATGAATACATTATGCAATTACCAAAATATACCAACATGACACACCAAAAAAAACAACAGTATACCACATAGTATTTATAAAAAGAAAAGAAGACAAAACCCACAATAAATACAACTTCTTTAGAGAGAGTTCTTATCTATATCAGCCACCATATAGAGATTGAAATTAACCACTCAAAATCATGAGACAAGTCACTACAAAACAGAAACCCTACAAAAGTGATGTGTCAAAACTCAAAAGGGAAGAAGAAAGAAACCTTGACTCGAGTAGCTTCAGCGGCGAAGGCAGTAACAGCTGATAATAAACCAAGTAGAAATAAGACACAACACATCACAACCTTTCTCCTCTCCATATCTGTCTCTCACTCCCAACTCCAAAAATGCTTCCTTTTGTTTTTTTTTTTCTTTTTAATTCTCTCTATCCTTCCAATTTTACTGTTCGTCTTCGTTTGTAAGAAAACGTGAAGTTGGTGACAGACCCATTAAATTCCGTACTTACTTTTTACGTCAGCCAAGTCAAAAGTAGTCTTCTTTGTTTTACATTTCACTCTCTTATAGATCCACGCGTGTTGGTCCTTTCAATTACTACTTTTTTTCTTTTTCTTTTAAGCAAACTAATTTTATTAATGGGCCATACCCTTAATGGGCTTTAGGCTTGAAAAATACACAAACGCAAGAGTTACAAAACTAAAAAAATTCCGACTAACAACATCAAAAATCAAGGTTGGGTCTGGGCGGTTAAACAGAGGCAGAGAATTCAGTCTACTATCTCCGTCGAATACAAAGTTCACAAATTTGTGATTTTGTTATCGGATCGGGTTTTTCAACCGAAATACTCGGTTCCCGTCTCCAAACTATTTACTAACGACACGTCGGATCCGCCACAAGCTTCCCAAAATAGATCCATTCTCCGACTCTCTGTAAACTGTTACTACTTTTTCTGTTGTTATTCTCTCTTTATGTAAAACTGAAGGGTTATTGGTTTAGGATTTGAATGGAATTTTAAAAACTTTAAATGTTATTTAGAATTTAGAATTTTATAAAGTCAATAAAAGGTATCGTGTGAATTAGTGATTTGATGGCGTCTCTCTCTGGGGACGACTCATGGGGCGATTTTCGCCCATTCATAGCCTGCTTTGATTCTCCGTCAAGGAGTTGTTTTCTGTCCGATATACTCTGTTTTTTGAATTTTCAGGGATCTGTCGGCGGTTATTGTCTGTCCATTTTTAATGGCAGTTACTTGTCTCCCTCTTTTATGGGAGTTAATCGTTTATCAAAACCGCCATGGATCCCATCCTATAAATTCAGTATCTTCCCTCACTTTCTACTCAATCCTTTACCCGTTTCTGTTACTCCGTTCTCTACCAAACTCATCATAATGAGTGACTTTCTGAGAAAATCTGTGCAAGATCTTGATTTGGGGATTGAAGATGCCCCAATTGCTTTTCCTTCTGAATTCAGTTCTCGCGCCGCTTCGGTGAACCGCTACTCGATTGTTGTCACGCCGGTGAATCTCCGGAAACAAAATCTCCGGGCTTTAATCCGTCATATGCCTAGAGTGTGGGGCTTTGCGGATACTTGTGTGGGACGGTTACTAGATGGAGGTAGGGCGCTGTTCCGTTTTCAGACAGAGGAATCAATGGATTTGGTGCTGCGACGCGGCCCTTGGTTTTTCAATGACTGGATGATCACGACTCATCGCTGGTATCCAAATATTGGTGAGAATGACATGAAGATCATCCCATTCTGGGTTCAAACTGAAGGTATCCCCACTCTCTACTTAACGAATGTAACAGCTAGGTGGGTTGGCAATAGAGTAGGCTATGTTACAGATGTTGATTATGATGAGAATGTTAATCAAGTTGGGGCTGTAAGAGTTAGGATTGCCTGGAATATAGACGATCCTTTACGTTTTCAGAAGAATCTCAAGTTTTCTCTAGATGAAAACACCGTGATTAAGTACCGATATGAAAGGCTTAGGAATTTCTGTACTAAGTGTGGATCGCTAAAACATGATACAAAGGACTGCTCTTTGTCCTTTGACAACAATGATCCACCGGAATCTGGAGACGATAGCGATGATGATCACCAACCTGATGATCGAGACAAAATGTCTGACTCTGACACTTTACCTTTAGTGGATCCCGCAACCCTTATTCCTGGTCTCCAAATGTCACCACCAAATACTGCTGGATTTGGATATGTCCCACATATCACAACTTCCTCTTCTCTCCCAAGTGTCTTTGAAGATACTGAACTGATCGCCGAAAGGATACACTATCTCCACTCAAAATACATGAAGAAGGTTGATGGTACTCAGACATCGGAGGACTATCTGGACAGAGGCTCTGACAATGCACAACCACAGTTTGCCTTCCTAAAGCGTAAGAGGGTGCGGTTTGAAACAGTCTTTAACAGAGTTGAAGCTGCGGAAGAGTTGGCGGTCCTAAGCCAACTGCGAAAAAAGGAAAACGAGAAATGTTTGTGGACTCGTATTCAGTCAACAAGGGATTCGACGGAGGCGCGGGGGGCCCGATACCCCCAGATCCAATATGAAGATCATCTCCTGGAATTGTCAGGGCTTAGCTCAGCTGCTGACTTCTTCTCGCTTATCTAAATTATGTTTTTCTTCTAAGTGTGACATTCTCTTTCTCTCTGAAACTCGTAACAACTCTGAATTTGTAACTAAAGTAAAGGATGATCTAGGATTTTATGATGTTTTAATTCAGCCCCCTGAAGGAAGGAGTGGTGGCTTAGCCCTAATGTGGAGGAAGAATGTATCGTTATCCTTACTTTCTAAGGATGAACGACTCATTGATGTTGTTGTAACTCTTAATAATAATATGTTTCACTTGTCTTGTGTGTATGGTCATCCTACACAAAGTGAACGACACATCTTATGGGAAAGATTTGAACACATATCCTTATATCGCAATGCTCCATGGATCATAATTGGCGATTTTAATGAAATTGTATCAAACCAGGAAAAAGTTGGTGGTCCGGCATGAGATGAGTGGACGTTTAGAGATTTTCGACATATGATCACAATGTGTGATTTAATGGATATCCGATCCAGGGGAAACAAATTCTCTTGGGTGGGAGAACGATATTCCCATACTGTTCTGTGTTGTCTGGACAGGGCCATGATAAATATTGCGGGTACTGCTACTTTTCCCAACGCCGAAGCTCATTTCTTGGAGTTCTGGTTCAGACCATAAACCTATTCTGCTATACTTGAATAACAACAACAAACAGAGAAAAAGAATTTTCTATTTTGATAAGAGACTTTGTAAAGTTCCGGTTTTCAAAGAGGTAGTTCATCGTGGCTGGTCTGGGGAGAATGATTGTGATGATATCCCAATCACGACAAGGATTAGTAGTTGCAGAAAAGCAATGGCTGAGCTCAAACAACAATCTCAACTTAATGTCGATATCAGGATAAAGTCATTACAATCTCAGTTGAATGAGGCCATGGAGAGTGTATCACAAGTAGTCCGAATGTGCATCCCTCAGTTGCACCAAGATTTAACCAAAGCGTATAAGGACGAAGAGACTCATTGGAAACAAAAAAGTCGTAATCAGTGGATGCAAGAAGGTGACAACAACACAAGTTTTTTTCATGCTTGCGCACAAACAAGATTTTCACAAAACAATCTTACATCTATATCTGATGAGAGTGGAATCGTATTCAGGGGAGATAAGAACATATGAGATCATGCTCAGAAATTCTTTTCTGATCTCTTTTCAACAAGCGGACATTATGTTTCAACTCAGGAATTTGCTGATTTTGAGCCAAAGGTCACAACAGAGATAAATGATGCTCTTACAAAGTCATTTAGTGATGAAGAGATATATAAAGCCATCTGTTTAATCGGTGATGACAAAGCCCCTGGGCCATATGGACTAACAGCACGATTTTATAAAAGCTGTTGGGACAAGGTTGGAAAGGATGTGATAAAAGAGGTTAAATTTTTTTTAAGACATCAATAATGAAGCAGAGCATCAATCAAACTAATATTTGCATGATTCCAAAGATAGAAAACCCTGTGACTCTTTCGGATTTTCGACCAGTTGCTCTCTGCAATGTTTTATACAAGATAGTTTCGAAATGCTTAGTCCAAAGACTCAAACCACATCTTAATAATATTGTCTCTGAAGCACAGGCAGCTTTTATCCCAAGGCGATTGATTCAGGACAATGTGATGATAGCACATGAGATAATGCACAATTTAAAAGTTCGAAAGAGAGTTTCTCAGTCCTATATAGCTGTGAAAACATATGTGAGTAAAGCCTATGACAGAGTTGAGTGGAACTTCCTTGAAACAACATTAAAGCTATTTGGCTTATGTGACAAATGGATTGGATGGATCATGGCAACAGTAAGAACAGTTAACTACTCTATGTTGATCAATGGAGCCCCATATGGAAATATAATACCTCAACGTGGAATTCGACAAGGAGATCCTTTATCACCTTATCTCTCTATCCTCTGTTCGGATATTTTAAGTCATCTGATTGATTCTAAGGTATCAGAGGGAGCAATCAAAGGAATTCATATTGGTCTTGGGGTACCACGTATTACACATCTGCAATTCGCAGATGATTCTCTTTTCTTTTGCCAAGTAAGTAGAAAAAAATGCCAAGCCTTAAGAGATGTTTTCGACGTCTATGAGTACTACTCAGGTCAAAATAATAAATACATCCAAATCACTGGTAACTTTCGGGTCGAGGGTTTATGGTTGGACTCAGGACAGACTCAAACAAATTCTAAATATTGCTAACTATGGAGGTGGAGGAAAATATTTGGGTCTACCTGAACAATTTGGTCGAAAGAAATCAGAAATGTTTAATTTCATTTTAGACAGAGTTAAAAAACGTACATCAAGCTGGACTGCTAAAAAGCTAACCCCTGCAGGAAAGGAAATTATGCTAAAGTCAGTTGCAGTTTCAATGCCAGTCTATGCAATGTCTTGTTTTAAACTACCTAAGAGTGTTACTTCAGATCTAGAATCTCTGTTAATGAACTTCTGGTGGGAGAGAAATTCAAATAAACGAGGTATACCATGGATTGCATGGAACAAGCTTAAGCTGTCAAAGAAAGAAGGTGGATTAGGATTTAGAGATTTGGAGAAATTTAATGATGCTCTTCTTGCAAAACAAGCATGGAGACTAATTCAACATCCAAATTCATTATTTGCAAAGGTGATGAAGGCACACTACTATAAAGATGATCCTGTTCTAGATGCAAAACCTCGCAAGAATCAATCATATGGTTGGTCTTTTCTACTACTAGGCCTTGACCTTATAAAGAGAGGAACCAGATACATCGTTGGAGATGAAAAATCGATTCGGGTTGGTATTGATAATGTCCTTCCATCTCATCCTCCTCGTCCCGTTACACATCAGTCTCCTGACCCCAATCTTTCAATAGACCATTTTATTGATGCCGGAGGTAGCTACCGTTCATGGGATACATCAAAAATTGCATCATTGATCACTGCTGAAGATGGTGAAATTTTACAAAAAATTCATCTCTCGATAATAGAACAGAGTGATAAACTCATTTGGAATTACTCTCTTTCTGGAGACTATATAGTCAAGTCTGGATACTGGTTTTTAACACATGATCCCCATGATATCATTATGAATCCTTTAACCATCCATGGTTACACAGAGCTCAAACAAAAAATTTGGCGACTTCATTTGATGCCAAAAATAAAGCATTTCCTCTGGCGTATAGTCTCTCGTGCACTCCCTACTACTACACGCCTGAGAACAAGAGGAATGAATATATAAGCTCTTTGTCCTAGATGTCGACAAGAAGATGAAACTATTCTCCATGCTCTCTTCACATGTCCGTTCGCAAAAATGGTTTGGCATACCTCCAACACTCCCTTACTGAATGTCAACCAATTGGAACAAGATGCTGAAGCTAATTTATCAAATATCATCAATCGATCAATCCAACAAGCTACCACCACATTTGACTCTTAACTACCATTTTGGCTCCTTTGGCGTATTTGGAAGGCTAGAAACAACTCTGTTTTTAATGATTATCGGGAGGGGGCCTCAAAGACTGTACTACTCTTAATTGCTGAAACAAAAGAATGGATAAATATTACAAAAACTCCTGATCCTCATGGGCATGAAAGCAGACATACACAAACAACACAAACTACTTGGACCCCGCCCTTTTTTTCTATGTTGAAGTGTAACTTTGATGCAGGTTTCGACATAGACAACCATACAGTTACAGGTGGATGGATTGTAAGAAATTATCTTGGACATGCACTGGTTTGGGGTGCACAGAAACTTTCTGAAGCCGAGAATTCATTGGAAGCTGAGGCAAAAGCTGTATTATTGGCTCTCGAACAAACATGGCAACATGGATATGATTCTATCATTTTTGAGAGAGATAATGAATCTTTATATAAGTTGATCAATGGTACTTTAAAGAATGCTTCACTATCAAATCTATTGCAAGATATCAAGTATTGGACTACAAAATATAGCTTGTTTAGTTTCAAATTCGTTAAACGTGAAAACAATCATGTAGCTCATACTTTAGCGAAATTTGGCTGTAGAGATCAAGAGTCTTATACTGAGTCTGTAATGGTACCTGAATGGTTACATACCCCTCTTTGTAATGACATTTTCTAAATCAATATAAGTTCTAGTGGAGTAAAAAAAAAAAAGGTATCGTGTTATTCAATTTAAACAAAAAAATCTAAAATTGTTAATGAATTTAATTATTATATTATTGGTTCACGATCTTATACATTTTTTTACAAAATAAAGTTATTGAAAGTATTATAAAAATACTATATTGTTTGGAGTATTTTACAAGATTTTAGACAATTAATCAACAAAAGCTATACATTACTCTTTAGCAATTCTTACAAATCTTTCACTTATTCATTTTTGATGATTTTATTGAAATCTTAAAAAGTTCTTTATAAATTAGAATCCAGCAACACCCCCTAAACTACTTCAGTTTGGTTACTAAAGTGATTACTAAAGTGACTATAGTTCATTTAAGATCGGACCGGATCGGTTTGCTACTAAATGTGAGGTAAGTAAATATATTATTTTTTGGAGCAAAATAATTAAATTGTTAAAAATTTGATCCATTTAAGTTTTTACAATTTATAAGAAGTTTTTCATTTACTCTGCTAAAAACAAAAATCAAAGGACCACATTTATTTCCGCAATATCACAAAAATAAATAAAATGGGAAATATTATTCTATCATTCGTAATGAGATGAACGAATGTTTTGGGGATTAGTCATTTTCATTTCGGTTTAATCAATACTTATTTATCTGTCAAATGAATTAGATAAAAGATTAGTGGTGCGCCCCGATTCATCATATAAATGATTCAATTAATCAAAGGTATCTTCTTTAGGAGTTATATATGATGAATCTAGTTCTAGATAAACAATAATTCATTCATTCCAAAAAATCAAGCATTGTAGTTATATCAAAAACTGAAACAATCAAGCATATATGTAACGTAACTTTACGATTTTTTTCATTTTTGCGGTTCATTCGGATAGAATTGATTTTGTAAACAAGCATAAATTGTTTTTATGTTGTAAAACACTTGGGTGGACTTCCATAACCGGCCTGTTACATGTCATAGTGTGTAAGGCCTATGGCCGAAGGTCCATTACCTATTTCCTATGTCTAGTCGGTTTTGTATAATCTCTATATATATGTGTAACATTCGATCATCATTAATAAGAATAAGACAAGAGAAAACCTCCTTCGAGTTTCTCTAGTTTACAACACGTTATCAGCACGACTCGTTCTAAAGTCCAACTGAGAAAATTCCCTAACCCTAAAACCCTAAAAACCGCCGCACATAAAACCCCTGTTCGTCCAAGCCCTCAACCAGATCAAGTTCGTAGCTCGGCGGTGGTTCTAGTTCGTGATCAATCTGTGTTCGTGGTCAAGCTTCAGTTCGTGATCAAGTTCTGTTTGAGACTAGTCCGAGGTTCGTGATCAAAATCAAGGTATATTCGAGGTCTTTAGCTTCCAGATCAATTCCAGTCAACCCCAAACGGTGTAAGGTAAATAATCAAACCTTATAAGAACACATGTATCGAATCTGGACTTAAATCCTATAAGAACCCTAATATCTACAAGTAAACAATCAACAAACAAAACCCTAAGCTTTGAAATCCTAAAATCCTAAAACTTTAAAATCTGATTGTTTGAGGTTTAGGATTGCTTAGATTGTTTGAAATTACACTAATTATGATATGTTTAAAATCTGGTTGATATTGATTGTTTGCTTGTTGCATGAAAACCTTAGAACTAGAAACCTAAAATCGAAAATATTAATCTGTTTTGTTCTAAGTATAATCCGATTGTTCTTGGCTGTTTTGTTTAAAATCAAAACCCTAAAATTAGATCTTAAAATCGGAAATCCTAAGGAATTATTATCTCCCTAAAATTTGTCATTATCCTATTTAAAGAAAAAGGAAATTTAATAAAAGGAAATTTTATCTAAGAAAAAGGAAAATTGCTAAAACCTGAAATTTGTCCATATTTCATGTTCATACTAGAATTTGTCTAGGATTGTATTTTCATGCATGTTAAACCACGAAAATTTGAGTATAAATAAGCATGGCATGGTTCGGTCTCAAATACTGCATGGCCCTAAGTGATTAGCATGGTTCGGTCTCAAATACCGCATGGCCTAAATTTGTTGCATGGTTCGGTCTTAAATACCACATGTTAATCGTATGCATGTTTTCTATTTTAAAGATGGCAAAGCTCAACAACCTCTCCTATGCTGCCCTTAATGTTTCTGGAGATAATTACTTGCAATGGGCATTGGACACTAAGATCAATCTAAAATCAAAGGATCTTTGTGAGTGCATTGAGGATGATAATGACTGTTCTGAAAAGAACAAGTACAAGGCAATAATGCATATTCACCATCACCTTGCTGAGAGTCTCAAAAACCAGTACCTCACTATTGAAGATCCTCTTGACCTTTGGACAGCATTGAAAAACAGATATGGACACCAAAAGACGGTGCTCCTGCCAAAGACTCAATTTGATTGGAAAAACTTAAGGATCCAGGATTTTAAATCCGTGGATGAGTATAACTCAGAGCTATTTAAGATAGTCTCAATCCTAAAGTTATGTGGTACCGAGGTGACTGAGGAGGACTTGATAGAGAAGACATTCTCTACCTTTCACTCCAATAACGTACTGCTTTAACAGCAGTATCGTGAAAAGGGGTTTAAGACGTTTGCAAGCCTCATATCTTGTTTGTTGCTTGCTGAGCAGAACAATGATCTATTGATGATGAATAGTGCTTTGAGACCTCCGGGTACAGCTCCATTACCGGAAGCTCACAAGGTTGACATGGCAAAGAAAATCCCAAAGAGCCGAAAGAGACTATAGAGTCTAACTATGTCCATAGGGACAAGTTTGGCCATGACCGTGGGAGAAGTGGACGTGGTGGTCCTGGTCGTGGGAGTTACCAAGGACACAATTTTGGTGGTCAAGGCCGTGGAAACCAATTCGGCTTCGGCTGAGGTCGGGGTAGAGGCCGCGATATATTTAAACCGCAACATAAGACCAAGTCCACTTGCCATAGATGTGGTATGGATAACCACTGGATAAAGACATGCAGAACTCCTAAGCACCTTGTTGATCTCTATGGTGAAGGTGATTTCGACAATGAGAAGGATGACCTATTGGATTATGAAACTTCCGATTTCTTGAGAAAGGATAATTAAACTCAAATGTGGTATTGATTTAATTTTATGTTTTATGCTTTGCATTTGATTGGCTTTTGATTTTGGATTATTGTTTTGGTTTAAATTCAGTAATATTATTACCTTTAAATATGCATTTGTTATGCTTTTATGGCTAAAACATAAATTCTTGTCCATATTGAGAAATGGCTGAGGACAAGAACATAATTGTGGTGGATAGTGGATCCAGCCACACAATTTTGAATGATAAGAGATATTTTGCATAATCTCATTTTTGAAAAATGCCAATATTAGCACAATAGCGGGTATAGCAAGTTTAATTAAAGGCTACGGCCAGATGCACATCTTGAACTAAGTGATGCCTTATATTCACCCAGCTCAAAAGGAGCTTATTAAGTCTAAAAGACATTCATTTGAATGGTTTACATGTTGAAACTAAGGGTCAAGAAAACCAAGAGTTCCTATGCATTATTGAAATCACCCAAGGATCTAAGAAAATCCTAGAGACTATACCCGCATTATTTACTGGTTTTTACCATGCTAAGATTAATATGATAAAGGCTAATTTGGCAATGAATAAAATGTTCAATGAACAATGCACTTTATGGCATGACCGGCTTGACCATCCGGGTTCTAACATGATGCGTAAGCTAATTATGAATTCTAATGGGCACACTCTAAAAGAGAGAAGTGTTATTCCTAAAAAATCTCACGTGTGTAGCATGTACACAAGGGAAACTCATTTATAAGGCCATCACCAGTCAAAGTAACTAAAGAGATTTTCCACTTAAGACTATACGTCTAGATAATGCTGGTGAATTTACATCCCAAGCGTTTAATGATTATTGTATGTCCATGGGGGGAAGTGTGTAATATCTTGTGGCACATGTACATACACAGAATGGATTAGCTGAATCCTTCATTAAACAAATACAATTGATTGCTTGACCATTACTCCTGAGGTCGAAGCTTCCTGTGTCGGCTTGGGGACACGCAATATTACATGCAATAGAAATTATACGCATCAGGCCATCTAGTGAGAATAAAGAATAAATATTCGCCATCCCAATTATTAATGGGTCATGAGCCAGACATATCTCATCTAAAGACATTTGGGTGTGCCGTTTAGGTACCGATTGCATCATCACAGAGAATAAAGATGGGACCTCAAAAGAGGATGGGAATATATGTTGGATATGATTCTCCCACCATTATTAAGTATCTTGATCCAACTACGGGTGATTTATTTAAGGCCAGATACGCGGATTGTCAGTTTGCTGAATCCGAATTTCCTATGTTTGGTGGAGAGAATAACAAGCTGGTCAAGCAATTATCATGGAATCAAACATCCTTAAATTGGCAAGATCCTCGGACTCTAGCATGTGAGGCAGAGGTCCAAAAGATTATACATTTGCAAAAGCTAGCTATTCAATTGCCAGATTCCTTTGCTGACCCAAAGAGAGTAACAAAGTCGTACATACCAGCTTGTAATGCACCAGTACGTATTGATGTTCAAGAGGGACACAATAAAGTTGCTACAGAGTCTAAGGCCCGTTTGAAACGTAGTAGACCATTAGGTTCCAAAGATAAGAACCCTCAAAAATCTAAGAAAGGTGCAAATAAAACCAAGGTTGAGGAAATTATAGACATGGCCGCGGCAAATCCTAAGGTACCGAATGAGGTTTGGGACGCTGAACCTCAAGGACCTAAAGGTATTGATAATAATGAGATCTCGATAAATTATATCATGTCTGGAATAAAATGGAACCAAAAAGATGTTGACATCGATGAAATATTTGCATACAAGGTAGCACTTGAAATAAATGAGGATCATGAACCCACATCTATATTAGAGTGCACTCAAAGTAGAGATTGGTTAAAATGGAAAGAAGCCGTTGACGTAGAGTTAAACTCTTTAAAGAAGAGGAATGTGTTTGGTCAGATCTTAAGGACACCATTTGATATAAAGCTAGTTGGACACAAGTGGGTATTTGTAAGAAAGAGAAATGAGAGTAATGAAATAGTGAGATATAAGGCACGGCTTGTAGCACAAGGATTCTCTCAAAGACCAGGAATAGATTATGAGGAAACATACTCCCCTGTGATGGATGCAACGACTTTTAGATATTTAATAAGTCTGGCTATAAGATAAAAACTGGATTTGCGTTTAATAGATGTTGTAACCGCATATTTATATGGTCCACTGGATAATGAGATTTATATGAGATTACCAGAGGGTATTAAGCTCAAAGATAAGAGTGGTTCTCGAGAACAATACTGCATAAGGCTAGACAAATCCCTTTATGGACTGAAACAAAGTGGGCGAATGTGGTACAATAGACTAAGTGAGTACCTAGCCAAAGAGGGCTATAAGAATGATCCCATCAGTCCATGTATTTTTATAAAGAAGTTTGCAAACAAAGGATTTGTAATCATAGCAGTATATGTGGATGATTTGAATATCCTAGGAACCTCTGGGGAAATCGCTCAAACAATTGAATATCTCAAGAAAGAATTTGAAATGAAAGACCTAAGTAAGACTAAGTTCTGTTTGGGGTTGTAACTTGAGTACATAAATGATTGAATCCTTGTGCATCAAATGGCATATACTGAAAAGGTACTCAAGAGGTTTAATATGGACCAAGCTCACCCATTGACTAGTCCAATGGTTGTAAGGAGCCTTGATTTGGATAAAGATCCATTCGGTCCAAAGAAGGACGATGAAGAAGTTCTCGGTCCTGAAGTGCCATACCTCAGTGCTATAGGAGCGTTAATGTTCTTGGCTAGCCACACTAGACCGGACATATGTTTTGCCATGAACCTCCTACCAAGATTTAGTTCTTGTCCGACCCAAAGACACTGGAACGGTATCAAACATGTGTGGCGTTACCTACAATGAACACTTGATTTGGGTTTATATTATACTAACCATAACAAAGAAGGTTTAGTTGGTTTTGCTAATGCAAGTTACTTATCGGATCCTCATAATTCAAAGTCTCAAACCGGTTATGTGTTTACACACGGTGGTACCGCGATTTCATGGCGTTCTATGAAGCAGAGCATTGTGGCCACTTCATCTAATCATGCGGAAATCCTAGCTATTCATGAAGCCAGCCGTGAGTGTGTTTGGTTGAGGTCGATGACTCAACATATCAGGACAGATTGTGGCATGATCGACGATAAGGAAGCAACAGTTATATATATGAGGACAATACGACTTGCATCGCACAACTCAAGGAAGGGTACATTAAGGGAGATCGGACGAAGCACATCTTACCCAAGTTCTTCTTCACACATGAACTACAAAAGGCCGGAGAAGTTCAAGTGGTACAAGTTCAATCCTGCGACAACTCAGTCGATCTCTTCACTAAGTCTTTACCGACATCGACGTTCAAGAAGCTCACGCACCAGATTGGAATGCATAGACTTAGGGACTTCTAGTGATGCTTAGAACAGGGGGAGCAATGTGGGCTGTACTCTTTTTCCTTCACCATGGTTTTGTCCCACTGGGTTTTCCTGGTAAGGTTTTAATGAGGCAGCACCCCCAAGCGTATTGTGCTGATCCCTTAGCATCGGCACGGTTATGTCATCCAAGGGGGAGTGTTGTAAAACACTTGGAGTGGACTTCCATAACCGGCCCGTTACATGTCCTAGTGTGTAAGGCCCATGGCCGAAGGCCCATTTCCTATTTCTAGTTGTTTTGTACTATCCCTATATATATATGTGTAACATTGGATCATCATTAATAAGAATAAGATAAGAGAAAACGTCATTCGAGTTTCTCTAGTTTACAACATTTTATTCAATAACACGTGCCAAACTGCAGTTGGTCGGCCCAGTGATAGATATTACAAGAATTATGGGTTCCAAAATATGACAATGTCACCTTACCATACAATCTTTTATTTAGGGTCAAGATTGTTCCAGACGAACACTTCTCCATAACCATTTTTGAGGTTTGTTGACTAACAGAAATGAGAAAGGGACAAAGAAGAAGAAGAAAAAACTACACAATGCATAATAAGTGACGTTTTTAGGGTCCCCAAGGATTTCTACTTCCAACAACATTAGCAATCATTACAACGTTTCATAATCTCACAGACAAGAATCACAAACACAAACCCTTTTTTATCTATATGCCCTCCTAAACCTAAACGTGTTTCACAAGCAAAGCCTTGTCTGTTTTAAGTGAACTGTCTTCTCATGTAAGTATCCTCATGAACAAAGACAGGATCTTCAACTCTCTCTGGAATCTGAGCCTGCCCCATTGCTATACCTGCTCCTTGGTTCGCCGGGGTCATTGTGGCAGCAACATTTTGCTTACTTGAGCCCAAACATAAATAGTAGACAATCCCGAGGGTAATAGTAACAAGCGAAAGCACAGCACCGGTAGAGAAAACGCCCGGTTTCACAATGTAGCAAAAGTAAGGGCTAACAATATCTGTTGATTCCTCGATGTGTTCATCATTGAGGGCAGCTCCAGTAAGCAGCACAAGGAAAGCTATTACGAAAGTGAACCTAAAGCAATGCGACGAAATCATTAGTTGTAAGCAGGCATTACCAAGTAGGAAACTTAAAACAAACAAAGGAACAAGAAATTCTGAGAATTACCAGGAAACAACAAAGCAGATTAAGGAGATAATCCACTTAGACCTCGAAGGAGAAGGACCTTTTCTACAACAGAAACAACTACTCGAGACACTGACAATTATCTGAGCCATCATCAGAAAGAGAGCAGAAGTGAAGCCGAGATCGTAAGCTGGACTTCTTGGATAACTGCATTTTTTTATTGAATTTGTTTCGGTGGTAACCTTGACTTGAGATCTCTGTGTCGATTTAAGACAAAAATGAGAATAAACAAACTTTTAGACCAAGTTTGAAACGTTACACAAAACAAAACCAGATACAAACCATTGGCAAGGAAAATACACAAAAAAAAATGTTTCAAGAACTTACTAACAAACAACTTAAGTAATGTAGAACTTCGTTCATTTACATACACTGCAGAATCCTTATGACTAATCAAAGATCTTTCAACTTAATCGATCAATACATAAAACTCAATAAAGAAAGACTATAACTTTGTTCTATAAACTGAATGTAACATGATATTATTCCAAAACCCATAAATGAATTGTGAGAAATACTTATGAACAAAAGACTTGGTTTAAGTGGAATGTGACATATAACAAATGAATGCATATGCAATTAACAAAATATACCAGCAGCATACCACATAGACACATAGTATTTACAAAAACTGTTGTACCATTGCTGTTTCATTGACAGGTAAAAATTCCCAAAACCAACGAGTTCCCCACCAATTATTATTCAACTCATATCTCAAAGATTGAAGCTTTCATCTCAAACGCATTTCAGGCAAAAACGAATTTCAATAAAAAGAAAAGAAGACAAAACCCACAACAAATACATCTTCTTTAGAGAGATTTCTCTATCAGCAACAATAGAGAGATTGAAATTAACCACCCAAAATCATGAGACAAATCACTACCAAAGAGAAACCCTACAAAGTGATGTCTCAAAAGGGAAGAAGAAAGAAACCTTGATTCGAGTAGCTTCAGCGGCGAAGGCAGTAACAGCTGACAATAAACCAAGTAGCGATAAGACACAACACATCACAACCTTTCTCCTCTCCATCTCTCACACTCCAACAACTCCAAAGATGCTTCCTTTTATTTTTTTATTTTTTTAATTCTCTCTATCCTTCCAAGTTCCAATTTTACTGTTTCTCCTTTTTTGGGGGGTTTCGTCTTCGTTTGTAAGGAAACGTAAAGTTGGTGACAAACCCATTAAACACCGCACTTACTTTTTCAGTCGGCAAAGTTAAAGTACTCTTCCTTCCTTGTTTTTACTCTCTTCAGATCCACGCGTGTTGTTCATTTCAATATTTTGTTGTTACTCTCTCCTTATTTTAAAACTAAAACTAAACTACTTCGGTTTGGTTTCTGAATTGACTAGTTCACTTAAGATCGGACCGGATCGGTTTGCCACTAATTGTGAGGTACGCAAATTAATTAAATTGTTAAAAAATTGCTCCATTTAAGTTTTTATAATTTATAAGAAGTTTTTCATTTACTCTGCTACAAACTAAAAACTAAAATCAAAGGACCACATTTTTTTTTTCGCAATATTACAAAAATGAATAAAATGGCAAATATTATTCTATCATTCGTATTTTATCCATCCATGACTTATATATATTTCATCTTTATTCATTTCATATATATTTATTTAACTAAATAAACAAAAATTAGATGAATGAATGTTTGATAAATTTTTTTTGGTGTTTAGTCATTTTCATTTTGGTTTTATTCATCCATGACTTATTCATTTATTATTAAAACGTTAATAATAAATGATTTTCTTTTGGTAATTATAATTATACTAATAATGATATGAACGAGTTTTGGGGTATTATTAGTCATTTTCATTTCTAATGACATTTATTTAACTGTAAAATAAATTAGATAAAAGATTCTTGTAAAAATAAAAGGTTAGTGGTGCACACCGATTCATCATATAAATGAATCAATTAATCAAAGGTATCTTCTTTATGAGTTATGATGAATCTATTTCTATTTTTAGATAAGCAATAATTCATTCGTTCCAAGAATCAAGCATTGTAGTTATATCATAAACTGAAACAATCAAGCATACAATGATACAAGTAAACTATTACTTTTAGTCGTATACAAAACGGTTAATTACACTCTCTCCCTCCCAAGTTATATGATGTTTTTAGCAATATACGATTCCTTACTTTATCAAGATTTCAAAATATCTCAATTATAGTTCAAGATTAATTAGCGATAATCGCTAACCATAAAAAATTACAAAAACAAACGCAATATATATCAATTAACCACCTTTCTTTATACAAACCTATATACATTTAGATAAATATAGAAATGCATTATCCTTCAACTAATTCTCATCATCAAGCATACGTCGACGGCTCGTCCAAAGATGAAATCTTTGTTGTTCTTAGTCTTGTTATGTTTGTTTCGAATAAACAAATTAGGTATTTGCTTAGAAGAAGAAGCTCGAAAGGCTAACAACGGAGTTGGAAGGCCTGGATTCACAAGTGTCACTAGTTTCGGAGCTATTGGCGATGGAAAGACCGATGATACTAAGGTGCATATTTATAATAGAATCATCACACTATCAAATTGGTATATATAATCTTTGCTCAAGTGTGTATGTGCTTGCGTTATGTATGTTTTTTATCAGGCTTTTCTTAAGGCATGGGAAGCTGTATGTAAAGGAGGAAGTAGAGGTAATACAAAGATTCTAGTGCCTCAATGGAAAACATTCATGCTTAAGCCTCTTGCATTCGTCGGTCCATGCACCTCTTCCTCTATCTCCTTTATGGTATATATAACTAACTACTTTAATCTTATTTCTTTAGTTTCAAACTCTTTAAAAGTCCAACCTTTATGTGAAAAATGATTTTAATAGAAATTGATTTGTAGCTTGTTAAGACCATAACTTGACAATTGTTTAATTGGTTTGGCGATTTATTTACATTAGATAAAAGGTAATCTTGTGGCACCGAGTTACACTTGGTATGCGGGAAGATACCCAACATGGATTAATTTTGACAGTATCAACGGCCTAGTTGTCACCGGAGGTGGCACCATAGATGGTCGTGGTTCTTTGTGGTGGGGTAACGTTAATAAACGCCCCTCCGTAAGTCCATTTGCAAGACCTCCCACACTCAAATATATTAACCTTGGTCAAATCGTTTATCAGTTATTGTTGTTTCTTACTTGTTTTTATAGGCAATGAACTTCAACAACTGTAATGGTCTTAGGATTTCTAATCTCCGGCACTTGAACAGCCCTCGGAGTCATGTAGGACTAAGTTGTTCAAAGAACATCGAGGTCTCGGGTCTAAGGATGACTGCACCCGGCGATAGTCCCAACACCGATGGTATTGACATATCAAACTGTAAAAAAGTCAACATACACGGCTCAGTGATTGCCACTGGAGATGATTGCATTGCCATTAATAGTGGTTCCTCTGATATCAACATAACCGGCATTTTCTGTGGCCCTGGTCATGGCATCAGGTGATTCTTAAATTCATGATTCACAAACAATCATCATATAATACACACAAAGGTAAAAACTAAATCATATAGAGTACGAAATGATATTATAGTGTAGGAAGCCTTGGACTAAATGGAGATTTTGCAACCGTTGAAGAAGTTAGGGTAAAGAACTGCACTTTTACAAACACTCAGAACGGTGTCCGAATCAAGACATACCAGGTTGTCCATTATCTTTCTTTTGTTCATCATTGATACTCCCATAATCTTCAGCACATTCCTCAATTAAATATGGTTTCTTGTGTGAGTTTGTTCGGTAGAACGGATCAGGATATGCTAGGAAAATCTCGTTCATGGATATTAACATGGTTGCATCCGAAAACCCTATTATCATCGACCAGAGCTATCACAATGGGCGCACAAATAGAGGAAAGGGCAAGTCATCTAATAAATATCAAAATTGTCATTTTGCAAAACCAAAATCTCAGACCGGTAATGGCAAAGGAGTGAAAGTGAGCGATGTGCGTTACACTAGAATACACGGGTCATCAGCGAGCGATCAAGCTATCACATTGAACTGCGATGCAGACTTGGGATGTGTTGGAATTGTGATGGACAATGTGAATATGAACTCATCGACAACAGGTCACAAGGTGTTTGCTTCATGCAAAAATGCTGATGGGTCTTTTTATGATTCGAAAGTGACTTGTCTTAAAAAGTACTACCATCTATGATTCTTGTAATATATCTTTTCATGGTGAAACTGAAATCGATTCCTTGGAACTTGGAAGAACCAAAAAAGAAAATGGTTTCTTCTCATTTTTTGTTAGAGGAGAACCGTTTTAATCCGAGTTCTTATAGGTTAAAAAAGTTTAAAAGTGGTTCTAAATTATTTGGCTGAATAAATGATTGATGTTTCAGTTGGTTAACTTTGCAATAAATCCTGCAGAGAAAAGTTGGGTTTTTAGGTTCATCTAACAAAGACTGAAACTTTTGTGTCCACCACAGACACAAAAGGAACAATTAAAACTCCCTAAAGGATACTTTATAGAGAGATCAACTTAAAGTTGTGATTATAACACCTTCTGCAAGATGTTCAAGGAGCAACTTAGCCTAATTAGCTACATTACATTTACCTATTCCATTAGCCTAATTAGCTTTAGCTCTTCATGATTATATCAAACCAAGATGTTCAAACACAATTAAACAATGCTCTCCAAGCGTAAAGCATCATCAATTGGGAAGATTTAAGAGTTAATTAAAATCCAAACGAGTACCAAATCAGAGACCAAACACGGATTAACATATATATATATATATATATATATATATTTAAAGATCCTTACAACTCCAGATCAAACATTGAAACACACCAAAAACCTAAAAAAAACGACTCAAGTAGAGAAAACACCAAAGAACTCAAAAACAGTAAACGACCTGAAGACGAAAGACGAAGAAGGAAGGAGGATGCTCTTAATTGTTCTTGAGCCTCTCAACTCTCTGGTTAAGCTGCTCAATCCTGACAACCAAATTCGTAACGGAATAGAGAATCCAGTAGAAAACAAGAGCCGACGCGATCAGAAGCGCGTTACGCTGAGACTTCATGATTGATTTCTGGTGACGAAGATGCTCAGAAGGAGTACACGAATCGCCGTCGCAGGAAGGTCTAGTCTCGTACTTCCAGTAGATATCCATAAGAAGGAAGAGACAGAACGGGATGATCGAGAGGAACGGTTTGAGGAGGTTACGAGTCACAGCAACCAATCCTTTACGGAGAGCGTCGAGCCCAGGCATCGTCAAGAGGATCACCATGATCGCTTCAGCCGCTGCTGCGTAGCCTAATACAACCCATTCGAGAGCCATTTTTTTTGGATCTAGGTATCGATTGATTCGATAGAAGAGGCTTTTTTTTATAGATCTGAATCGGTTCTGATGATGATGAATGCTCTACTTTTTCTTAGTGAGCAAGTCTCTAGGTCTTCTTCGATTTTTGGGTACAAAAAGAGGAAGAAGATGTACGGAGGATGAAGCACGTGGCGCTTTTGAGGTGTACGCGTATCACTCGTCGAGGTTTTAATGGGCCTTATTATCTCAGCCCAATCTATTGGGTTTCCGTAGCTCGAATCATCACTTTTTAGAGAATTTTAATGACTCTTTTTTTTTTTTTTTCTCTTTTTAGTTTAGTGGATAAATACAGAACGTTAGTGTTATTATCATAAATATATGAAATGTATGTACAAGTCGTTAGTTTGTTTCTCGCATTGAAATGAGTAATAACGCAAAAAATATAAAAAATCAAAAGAATAACAAAGCTTCATAAACGAAAAGATTCATCAAAATCTTAAACAAAAGAATCAGTTAACATCAAAAGCAAGAATTTCCAATAACCAAAAAGCTAACATAATTCAAAGTCTTTGTCATCGTCATCCTCTATGACAACCCAATCTTGATTGATGTCTACATTTTCAAGAGGCTCCTTTGCAATTTGAGCTTGATCCTCAGATTTCTTTTCGTTCTTGTCCGAATTAGTTACAACATTAGACTCTTTTTTTGGCAGCTTCACAATAATCATTTCTTTAGGTTCAACTGAGAGAGATGGAGGAATTAGAGGATTACCAGGAAACTTGGAAGCTCCTCCAAATACTCTATCTTCACCACGATTTCCAAGCTCTATATAAATCTTGTCGATTTCAGACTTGGTCATAGGAGTTGAACGTTTGCGTAAACCTGAGTAACCAAATTCATTCCATGAAATTTCTCCATCTACATATTCATCATATCTTCTGAAAGTTTCTTTGAAATCTTTATAGTCTTTTGCTCTTGACATTTTTGTTGTTGATGTTTAAACTCTATGAAGTTGATTTATAGTGATTCTGAAGATCGTGTGAAATGAAGTCTGTTTTTATATTATATATAAGCTAGAAAGTTTATCTATTTACAAAATTAAAAATAAAATTTACTCTCTCGTTTTCCCTTTTTTTTTTTTTTTTTCTTTTACAAAATTACGCTATGATTATTTTCTTTATTATGTAATTATTGTTATGACAATTTTTAAAAAGCTCCCATTGGCCAAAAACTAAAAGACCGGCCAAAGTTGGACTATAATTAATTATTACGCTATTAATTAATTATTACGCTATTAATTAGACTTTTTTTTTTAATAGTTGGACTATAAATTGAGAAAAACAAAGTTATAACTGAAAAAGATTTACAAATGATTTAACTCCCAAGTTGATGTCATCAACATTACAAAGCTCAATTAAGAGGAGGGCTTGTTTCACTGTCTCACTAACATATAGTTCAAAATTTTCATTGAAGTCCATAAACAAGCAAAGCTCCAACAGCTCCAAGACCGGCCAATAAGCCAACAATGACACCAATCGGAGGCAATCCTCCTCCTATGGCCTTTCCTGTGTTCACATCATACTTGGCAAACCTCTTCTTTGGTGCTATACATTGAGGACATACGTATGTATCCGGCTGGAAGCAAACATCAAAATCTTAGTTATAAATAACTAGAGATAGACCTTAAAAACCGAAACGTTATGCAACTGAAACCAAAGTAATATAAACTGAAACTAGAAGATTCACACTCACTTGATCATCAAAAGGTTTGGATAAAGTGTATATGAATCCACAATCAAGACAAATGTGAGTAGCTCTTGCCTGCAAAAGAGAATGATGTTAAGACAAATCAATCGAGTTAAGCTTCTATAAAAGGGTTTTAAGATGCAATCATAGGAACAAAAGATTGCTACTAGCCTTCTGAGTCTCAGTTAACTTCCTTCCAAACCTCGGAGGAGCCGGACGCTTATTTAGTTTCTTGACATCAACGTCTGCACCTCTGTGTATGATCAAATATCATAAATTACATCAGAAACCATTCAAGAACCTCACACAAAGCACTTCTCCTCTTACACAATGACGCAGTATATCAACATAATTTCCATCATTGTTAAGGGAAGCGAGTCCAATGCATCAAAAGAAACCTCAAGTACTAATTTGTGAAGCTTAGTATTGCGAAAACTTAAGACTTATCAGCCACAGCATTAGACCATGGAAAAATGTGATAAAGAGTTTATGTTTTCACTGATTTTCTTGTGCCAAAAATCAAAGGAAACAGGTCACACATATAAACTAGCTGCTACGATTTATGATCATTTCAATCAGAAGCCACAAATCTAGCAAGACTCACCACCAAAATTAAACCAAGAGAGGCAAACACATACACTGACCTGCTAACAACAAAGTAGACAGAATCAGGTTTTGCCTGAATTGCGGTTTTAGTAAAGCCTAGTTTATCTGCAGGCCAAAGCTCATCTCCAAAGAAGCTGCTTGTGTAGATAACTTGATCTCCAGATTTAAGCCCAGCTTTTGCTGCGTTCCCACCTCCTTCCACACCCTGACAA
>NC_025692.1:3723383-3750076 GCF_000633955.1 Camelina sativa | reverse complement strand
AAACTCACGGTGATGACAACCCCACCGCCTTGCTTCTGTCCTAGAGTCAGACCCAAAGGCTTGTCTACTTCAACCTCAATTGTCTTGGAAGCTGCTGTTCTTGCTTTGATTTCGAATCTTCTCAACCCATTTAACCCTCCAATCTTTTTATCAGACACAGCAAAGATCTCTGATAAACTCTTCTTCGAATCTTCCAAAGAAACTCCCTGAAACCCAGATTTCTAAAACACACAAACAAACAAACAAAAAGATTCATACTTTTAGATGAAGCTGTTGCACAAAAAAAACTTTTAGATGAAGCTAAGTCCAAATCACATTCAAGATGAAAGAAAAGAGAAATCAAACTCGACCCTCCATTGTAAACAAACTTCTAGTTGAGAAATTAAAATTCGTTTGTAAAGAGATAGAAAAGAAGAGAGAAAGAGAGACCTGGGAAAAGACAGAAGCAGAGGAGGAATGGAGTTTGGGAGATGGGTTTGAAGTTGAAGCAGTTTTGGTGAAGAAGGAAGAGACAGTAGTAGCTCCTGAAACCGCACCAGACGTTGCCATCTCTCTCGCTCTCTTTCTGATGTGATCCGAACGACGAAAGCTTGTTTGAATTTCTTAGTTTCGATCTAGTTGCATGCGCTGCTTTGTAATAGGATTGATGCTAGAGAAGCTTTTCTTTTGGTTTAAGTGTGATGTGTCAAAAGCTCCAAGAGATAACCTTTTCGTGGTAATCGCAACATTTTCGTGTGTTACACACGGTCCACTCTGTCCACACACTCTTTTCTCATCTTTCCCCAAACAAGGATCACAAATATTTCTGAATACGTATTAGATTATTTCTCAATTTAATTATATTCCTAATCCATGAATCACGTTTTCAGTGTAAGTGTGTAACCTTTGGAAATATTGTTGACTTTTTGAGCATGTCTGTGTCTTGCTTCTTGCTTGCAGGAGCAAATAGCAATCATGTCATCACATCTCATCATCCTCTAAATTTTACAAGATGGGTTTAATTGTGAAAAGCCCGTTAGAGGTCCATGGCCCGGCTGTTACATTCGTAGAGTTAACGGCGTCAAACGAAAAGCCAAACGGTGACGTTAGATTTGACTAATCGAGACTATTTTTAAGAAAGTAACGGAGCACACATGAATCGTATGGTATGGTGTGCTCTCTTTTTATGTCTCCTCCCATCTCTTCCACGCTAAATATTATTTAAACACACAAACTCAACTCACGACTCACAACTCACTATCCTCTGATTCCTCTCTTCTCTTTTATCTTTCTCTTTCTCTCTGGTACTACAGAAACAGAGTGGATATGGCAGCTAAATCGAAGAGCATTGCTGTTGTGGTGATCGGGAAGCACATAGTCAACAGTGTTCGTTCATGCCCCTTCGCATCTGGTCTCCTCTCTTCTCGGTATCTCTATCTCTTCCTCTTCTTACTCAATCTGCTTCCATTGTTCTTCATTTTCTTAAGTTTCGTAAGTATTTTGTTATCGGAAAGAAACGGTTAAGACGTACGCTTACGGGGAAAAACGTATTTTAATTAGAACATAGACTAAATATTGTATAATAGGTTGTCTAGATTGTTGTGTTATATCACGTACATATATGATATATATGGTGATAACACACACAAAAAAAAAAACAAGAACTTCATAAGGTTTATACGAATCCCCTCTATATCTATTTTTTTTTTTACCTAAATGGTGATTTTTTTTGTTTTATTTCAAGATTGCAGATTATAGGTACAAGATTTGCCATAGATTATTTTTTATAACTCAAATGTATATATGTTAATGTTATATATTACTCTCTCCGTTTCAAAATATAAGTTGTTTTAGAGAAGTTTTTGTTTCATAATATAACATGTTTTCAAGTTTCTATGCAATTTTTAGATTTGTTTAATATTTTATATTATGCAGTATTGTTTGTGACTGGTTGAACTTGTTAAAAGTAAATATTTCTTAATCTGCGTGTTTTAGTTATAACATCTTATATTTTGATATGGAAGGAGTATTATTTTCAGTCGTAGGGAGATGTATATTTTTTACATAGATAGAAGCACACATCACACGGTAGTCGGATATGGCATGGCATATCGAATAGGATAATACCAAAAGGTCCTAAACCAGTCTTCCATTCATAGTGTGCCACGTATCTTTGTTCAGATCATTATTTCCCTTTATCTTGGAGAGGTCAAGTCAACTGAGAGAAACAATAAATCTTGGAAAGGGTCCTCACTTTTTCCTTTTGTTTGCTTTAGAAGTGATAATAATTATTAAGAACTTGAATCGTTCATTTAGTTATTTATTACCGAATCCGAATTCTGAATATATGTATCTACGAGATCAAAAGAAGAAAGAAGTAGTGTAGACTGTGGATCGTGTAGAAGACTGGATCTTATTTAGAAATTAAACAATAAATACGGATGAACATTAATGGTGGATCATTACACTTCCTATAGTTGATTGTATTTTATTTTTACCTACCTATCTCAACTACTAATTGTAGAGGAAAACCTGTTTTTGCTTGGCACTAAGGGATCATGTTTTGTTGCTAACGAGTTTATCGGGTGATTTTTTTTTTCTTGTAAACAAGATTGTACCATCCTGAATCTAGACGAAGCCTATTTTATTGTTAGTAAAATATAAATAAAATCTAGATTTTTGTATTCATGTCATTCACCTTGGTCGATTAGACCTGACGTGACCGAATTTATTTATTGAAAAGTCATATATATAAATAAATGAACCGATAGCATGCAGGAATATGTTAGTGGGTAGACATCTCAATAAACCATTTATTTCCGATACCATATTCTCTCTTTTAAAAATATATGGAAACTTTTTAGTTTATATACTCATATTCCTTGTTTTATTCATGTGAGTGCAGAATGCTATAGTGAAAGACTCACTTTGATACAAAACATATATATGAAAGAAACCAATATTAATTTTATCGGTAAAACCAAACATTTTCTCATGTAGAGGTATTGCTAACAGGAATGGTCACACATCGGCGTATGATAAGAACGTAGAGGAAGAAATGCAATCTAGTAAAGTGCCTGATGATTTAATAAAGCCTGACTCCGACAACTATTGGTCTCCTCATCCTCAAACTGGTGTCTTTGGACCTTCCTCATCCTCCTCGACCGACACAACCGACGAGAATCGTTGCGGTCAGGAGGATTCAGTGATGGAGGAGAAAGCTTGGTTCCGTCCAACAAGTCTCGAGGATTTAGACAAGACTCACCATTCGTAGAATCATAGCAAGCAAACTCTTCCTATATGTGTGTGTTTACGTACCCACTGTTAGAATAAAAAATTCGAAGTGTGTGGGCATGTTATATTATGTTTCAAGACGAACAAAATTTCTTGTGTTATGATGTTTTACGTTTTGCTTCTCTTTGTTTTTTGAGAAATTAGTAAATTACTGTGGATAAAATTGAAGTTATTTGAACTGTAGAATACAGACGACTTAAAAGACCGATACAACACACCACTACGACTGGATTCACTCACAATACCATTCACACTCTAATATGGGCTTTACAGTTTCTAATACCCATGGCTACTTTCATTTTGTTACTCAAATATGGCCCACGACTATATTTATATTTCTGTGATTAAAGAAAAAAGAAGAAATTCGAGCGTAATAAGTTATTTTTTGGAATCCTATCAAAATCTTTTTCTTACTGTATGATTGAAATAAATAAATAGATAAAAATTCCTAAAATGCTCTTAAAAATACAGTAATTTTCTTCCCAATTCAGAATATATCCTCCTTATTTGGGCAGATACAATACAATTATACAAATACCAAGTAACAAAGACGGAGAAAGAGTGTAATAAATCCAAATTTAAAATATTAAAAAATTTCAAAATTCAAAAAAAATCCGCTCCAACGGTCACACTAAGGGATTCATTCAATATGGTGGCTTCTCGTCTTCTTGGGGGTGGGAATGAAGGTATAAATACCCCCTTACCCTCACATCTTCACACTCAGAGCAAAAAACATCTTGTTTTCTCTGTCAACAAAATTCGATTTCTCTCTCTCTCTCTCTCTCTCTCTCTCTCTCTCTCTCTCTCTCAACACACAAAAGAAACTTCTCTCGATTTCGTCGCCGGAGATGGATTTCCACAGCCTTTTCCGAAGAGATCTTCAATATCTCTGCAAGAGGAACAAAATCCCAGCCAATATGACCAATATCGCCATGGCCGATGCTCTCAGTGCTCTTGAGATCGTAAGTCTTTCTTCTTCTTCTTCTTCCTCAATTCGCTCCGTTTCCGTTTTAGATCTTGGATATGTAGTTTGTTTAGGGATTCACTTCTATGATTCCGATTGTGACGAACATCTGTGTAATCGAACAAGCGCGAGTAATCATTTTTTGGATCTCAGATTTAATTGTTCTGATCAATCACTGCTTGATTCAGATTTGTGCATGATCGATTTGTCAATTTTAGCTCAATAGTGACGGAGATCTGTTAAATCAAGCAAGAGCCAGAAATGTTTTTGATTGTTATCGCTGCCTTATTCATCGATTTAGCTCTACCTTTGTTGATGCGCTTAGTCTTCTTAATCTAAGAATGGTGAATTTGATTGATTTTATGAATTGCGTTATTTTGCTGTGAGATCAATTTGGGAGTCGTGGTTTTGCCTCTTGAGTTGTCTATGTGTTTGATCTCTAGTCATGTTGGTCATTGCTTGTGGTTTCAAGACTCTCAATATGTGCTCTTAGATTCTGATGAATTACATGTGCAGGAGCCAGGAGATTAATTCCTACTATTAATGTTTTGTTGATTTTACTGTATGTTGGATCAATAGGTTGAAGGTCTTGATGAGTACATGAATCAATCCGAGCTGTCTCCAACCAGTGTAGCTAAGAAGCCACCTAATACTGCTACTAGAACAACTCGAAGAAAGACGACAATGAAAGCTGAGCCTCAGTCGTCTTCGTTGTTGGTGTCCCGTTCTACGAGCAAGTCTCTTGCTGGAGAAATGGACCAGGAAAACGTTCCTCAAGAACCCAAGACTAACACTGTCAAGTTTGAAGCCAATGTGCCCAAAACGCCTGCAGCACGAACCACAAGGAAAGCTTCAGCAGCAACTTCTTGTGCTAAGAAGGATGAATCGGTCCAGTCGGTGTACAGCACTAGGAGATCAACCAGGCTGTTGGAGAAATGTATGGCTGATCTGAGTTTGAAGACAAGAGAAACTTTGGATAAGCCAGCGAGGAATGAAGATACAGAACAAAAAGTATCTACGCAGGAGAAGAATCCAGCTGGTTAGACATACAATGCATTTTCTCTCTTTCAATGTTTTGTGCTTTAGTCAAATAAATTGGTTGATCTGAAATGAATGTTGTGGTAATATGCAGGTTCAGAGGCAGAAGTTATCCCAGGTAGGGATTTAAGTGTTTCTATGGAACAAGTATGGGAGAATTTGAAGAGTGACAGCGACCAAGTAGTTGGAGATCCTGAGGTATATGTTGATATTGGTGAGATTGCTGCTATGGATGCAAACACTGAGACCAACAAGGAAGAGATGAGTGAAGTTAGGGCTGATGATAAAGGTAACACAAGCATTTATATACCATCAATGTTTCTATTTAGTTATCTTGTTTGCATTTCTAAATGTTGCAGCTTTCTTTTTGCAGAATCTGAGAACAGCTTAGTCAAAGTAGACAAACAAGAAGAAACTTTGCAGGTTATGTGTGAGAAGAAGAATGACAGTGATCAGGAGATTGGAGATCTTGGTGATATTCCTGTCTTGGATCATGCAAACACTGAGACACACAATGATGATAATGGTATTGGTATGCAACAAGTATAAAAATAACTCGCCTTAACCAGTCTCTTGTTTACACTACTAAATCAAAATGTCTTTTCTTTTTTGTCGCAGAGTCCAAGAACGTTCTAGCTTCCGACAGTTCATCAGTATACCCACAAGAAACAGAACAGGCACTTCAGGAGAATGAGTTTGAGCCTGAGAAAATCAACAATTTCGATGTAGAGGCAAAGGAGGACCAAATAGAACTGGCAATTCAGGAGAATGAGTTTGAGCCTGAGAAAATTAACAGTGCCGGTGTAGAGACAAAGGTGGACAAAACCGATAGTGATGCTGGTGATTCGAAAAACGAACAGGCAATTCAGAAGAATGACACTGAACCTGAGAAAATCAACAATTTCGATGAAGAAGACACAATGGTGAACCAAACCAATAGCGATGCTGGTGATTCAGAAACTGAAGCGGAAGATGATTCTGGTGTTGACTCAGACAGTACTATCTCTGAAGCTGATTCGAACCAAGCCGTACTGGGATCTGATATTGCTGATGAAGAGATGACTCTTTCGGAATCAGAAGGCTCTGCTGCTAGTGCTCCAAATTCTCCTCCTCTTCTTGAAAAGGCTGAAGTCAAAACAACTCCGTTGTCTCCATTTGCAGCAGGATCAATATCAGTTCAATTTCCAAGACCAAGCAAATCAACAACTCCATCAAAGAACTCAGCTCTGAAGCCTGTCAATGTCGAGAACAAAGAGAACAGCATGGAGTTGATGATGAATGTTGACAATTATGAGAATGGAGAGAAGAAAGGTGAAGAGGCTAAGAAGAAGAAGAAGGTCGGGATTGATGAAGAGAACTTGAAAGATGCGAGCATGAGGCAACTGAAGAAGATGATGAAGGACCTTTCTATAAAGAACAGTAACAGAACTGCGTTGCAGATATTGCCTGGTAATAATCAAACTGCAGAGTAGAGAGAGAGTGACTCAAACAAATGTGCTTGTTTTTTTGTTTTCTAATCAGCAGATAAAAGAAAGTGTTTCCTTTTGTTAACACTTTTGCTTTGAAAAAAAAAACTCAATTTCGAAAAAGATGTGTGTGTACTTTCATTACATTTAAATGTTGTTGTGATTGCACAGAAGCAACCAAACGATGAGAAGTTTAGTGATTTGGTTGATGTTGAGTTTTTTTTTTAATAGTTTTGGATTCATTCAGTTTGGATTTTTGATACTTTCTTTGGGGGAATACTATTGAATTAGGAGGAGCAAGATATAACGTTTATGCTACCAAGCCAAAGTCATATGAACTATGCAGGAAACAAGAAATCTGCTTTTCCCAATCTCTGCAAACCAAGTCCTGAAATCTCTGTTTAAACTTACTTTTAAGGTATGATATCTTTTTTTTTTTTTTTTTTTGAAGTCATTCTTGCAAATTCATGTGTAATGTTCCGATTTCATTAAATCTCTTGGGATTCAATGCAACTTCAACTCTCTTTCTTTTACGGCTTATCATTTTCTCGAACAGATTCAACAGTTTGGGTTCGACAAATTTGGTTTCTTTTCTCTGCTCAAGTTTGATGAAGTTTTGTTTTGACATTATTGCTTTTGTACTTTGATATTTCTCTGCCCCTATCAATTTTCACTCGTCTGAATTCGAAAAAAAAATCAGTTAAAAGCACGTTGAAGTATATCAAGTACGACGAAGAAATCTAGAGAATGGAACGAACCATTGTGCCTCCACTTTCCTCTTGTCGGATTAATCCAGGTTTCTACGGAATGGGAAGGTCGTCTTCTCAAGAAGCTAAATCTTGTGTTACTTCTAAACACTCTTCAATCAGACCATACTGAAGATATGATCAAAACTCTTGTTGTTACTGGCCGGTTGTTAGACTCAAAGAGAGATGATCAAAAAGTAGTGAGCAAGTCTTATACAAACACAAGTTCATACACAGATGCAGTGATCAAGTCGGGTGCAACCACATGTACAGACAAAGACAGCCAAGACAGCTCAATGTGAAGTCACATGGAACGAAGTGACGTGGTGAACTTTGGTGTCTTATTGAGAAAATCCAAGAAGTGAGAGCTTAACAAATCAAGTTTTAAGCTCATAAGAACAAGTCATTTATAAGCAGCTGGGTAAACCTGAAAGTGCATCAGAGCAGAAAGAAGGGAATAGCGAAGTAATGCAACACAACAGAAATATGTTTAGCAGCTGAGTGAACTTGAGAAGGTGCAACAGAGTATATAACAGAGCATACAACAATGTTCAATCTATTTCTCTTGATTTCTGTCAACGTGAATATTTCTCTTGTTTTACTTTTGTTAATCTCCATGTTCTGTTTCAATGTTTGTGTCACTTTCATGCGTTAGATAGATATTGTTAGTTTATTGTCGAATTGTTCTGCTTTTTAACGTTTGTACGTAGTTAATGGTTGCTTACAAATTTTGTTGTTTCTTTTGTTTGGCTTTAGTTTCCAAGCTACAATGGGAGATATAGAAGATGTCAATATAAACAATTGTCTGAGCCTGAACACAAGTTGTTATTGCGGCTCCTAATGGATGGAGTCAACCAAGGTTTTCGTGATGCTAATGGCAAGTTCAACAAATTGACGCTGGAAACAAGAATATTACCACCTCTAAATAAACATTTTGGAACTAAAAAACCCTACAATGAGTACAAAAATAGGATGAAGATCTTGAGGGGTAAGTACAATAGCTTCACATAATTTCTTCGTTTTAGTTCAGGGTTTGGATGGGATCTTGAAACGAAGAAATTTACTGCTACAGATGAAGTATGTGATACATTTTTGAAGGTAAAAAATTTAAACTTAAACTTGAGTATAGCAGGGACGCTTAAATATAAAAACTAACATTTACACAATCTTTTTTAATATATGTAGGCTCATCAAACTAAAACACATTTGCGTGATGAACCATTTGAAGATTTTGGGGCTTAAGAACTATATTTGCATTGAATACTGCAATTGGACAGAATGCTGTGGGTTCAATGTTATTGATACATGTTCTTATCAAGTTGGAGACAGTGATGGGATAAATGATTTAAGTCATGTCCAAATAATGAATGATGTAGACGATATACCATATGAAGACAGATCTGTGCATGACATTTTTTCTTCGTTAGAAGAAAGCTTCCTTCACGTAAGAAAGCTAGAACTGATGCATGTAGTTCGAACAAGGCTTTAGATGAAGTGAATACGGTGGCAGAATTTGGTCATCAAATTTTTTGTATGATACAGAGAAGATGGGAAAAAGAAACTGAAGAAAAAGAAGCTGATGACAAAGCTAATAATGTGTGGGATGCTATCAAAGAAATTCCTGATTTGACCGATGATATGCGGTATGAGCCCATGATATTGGTTCACAACTTAGGTATGAAATATGGATTCGTGCATAAGTCCATAGAAGAACGTAAGGGATGGATTATACGAAACTTTCGTAAACCAAGCGAATGAAGTTTTATACATCAATATGGAGTGAGGATGGTTTTTCTATTTCAGTTTAAGTTTTTTTTTTGGTTTTTTGACATTAATTTAAAAATATTTTATGGTTTTAGGTAACATTTATGTAATACTTTAAAATATTTTATGAGTTTTATTTTAATGATATTTTTAGTTTGAGAGCCAATTATTCTTCTCTTGTACGTATAATCAACTAATTCCATGATCACTTGAAATATATATTATGTTAGATTACAAAAAAGAAGAGCCACTAAGTTGTGTTGACTTGTTTGAAAAGAGTATAATCCCTCATCAGATTAATAAATAAAAAATGGTACTCCCCTATATTTGTTTGGCGGGTAAAAAAAGGTTGGAGGCAAATTTTAGAGGGTAAAAATCTGGAGGCAATATAATCTCTTATATATGTGTAAATGATTGAAACAATCCGATCCGTTTTTTTAAAATAAATAATAAATAATAAATAATAATAATAAATAATAATAATAATAAATATTAATCTACAACTAGTGGTCTCATACCCACTAGTCACCTAATCACAATCACAACCAACAACGGAATAACAAATACCAATATCCAATAAATAAATAACTAATCTTAAACCATAACAACAATCCAATAATCAAACATCGGAAACATGAAACCGACAACCTATCAATGTTTCTAAAGACTCAACTCTAGCAACCTAGCAACGCCAGACAACAGACAATCGAGTCCCTAGAACATCCTTCTCTTCATTGCCTTGATTCTACGATCACACTTTGCCTTTACCTGCACCACAAACACATATTGAGATGCATGAGTATTTGATAAACACTCAGTGAGGCAATCCTCCCATCTACTGGACTATACACACAAGCAACAATGATTCCAATGTTCCAAACAAACAACAAACAAAACATACAAACCAGGAAATCAAACATGTCTCGCTGGAAGGGAGGTGTCGACCGACACCAGTCAAGTGTCGACTCTAATAAATTTATTTGCAAAACTAAAATAGTAAAACTTAAATTATAAATGTTAAATATTTCAACCAAAACCCAATATATATTTCCAAATTAGAAAAACTACATTTCCATCTAAAAATAATTAATAATGTATAACTGTTATATAACATAAGAAATACTATAAAAAAAACATAATTTTATTTTTAATTTTTAGTTACAAATATAACCTAATTCTTATTATACAGCTAAAATAATCAAATTTAATTAAAAATAGGAAAAAAAAAATATAGCACATGAGACGTGTCATTTCTTGGATCATGAAAATGTAAAACTCTACACGTCCTTCTTTTTTTATTTTTTGTCGGCACGTTAAAAGCTTTCAATCGTCCTTTATTTATTGTTATTAAATATTGTGAAAACGAGATGACAAGAATAAATGAATAAACTAGGAGAGAGCGCGGATTCATGTTTATATAAATTATATTTTATTTTTTATCTTTATTATTAAATTTATTTGGTATATACTCATATAGTTATATCTTTGTTTTTTTAATGAATATTCAATATTTAATAGCTATTGAATAATGGTTTAATCGTTAATTTACTTGATAAATGATTATGAAAACAATGAAAACAATAATTTAGCAGGCATGATATATACATTTCATTCCTCAATTTGATAGTAATTTTCTTAGTGTCTTTCCCATTAACAGGTACATCTTCAACTTGAGTAACATTGACCAGTTGCCCAACGACGTCTACAACAAAAACGAATACGAATATAACAGGTCAGATGTACATCTTAATTATTTAGTATTTTTGTAATTATATAAAATATAAAAAGACTTACCAACCAAGTAGTTGTCATCCAAAGTACCATCAATGATTTTACCAAACTTCACTGGAGAAAAACCGTTTAAATCATGAGGTAAAGGAATGTGTTAGGAATGAAGGCAATCCGATAAGGATGATCTGTTGTCCGATACATGCCTGCTGAACTCCTTCATCAAGTTGGTCCCTAAACGTACCAATGAGAGCATTTTTGATAGTAGCTTGAATTTTACGGCCCTATATAAATAGAGAATTACAGGATAAATAAGTAATATATAATAGTAGCCAATATATATGTAAAAGTATGCATATATATAGAAACTAATTAGTATATATTATGGTGATATTTAAAAACCGTATGATTAATAATGATGGCATATATTAAAAATTATTTGATAGAATTTTTTTTTTAAATACTCGAAAATTTTATGGAGAACTATAAACTTACTTTAGCATCTATCAAGATCATTTCAATAGTTTCACCAGTGGTAGCTGAGTATTGTTTCCATAACCTGATGATCTTCATCTTGATCTTCCACATATTTTTGAATATAGAGAACTTCAAACTTACTTTGGCATCTATCAAGATCATTTCAATAGTTTCACCGGTGGTAGCTGAGTATTGTTTCCACAACCTGATGATCTTCACCTTGATCTTCCACATATTTTTGAATATAGAGAACTATAAACTTATTTTAGCATCTATCAAAGATCATTTCAATAGTTTCACCGATTTTTTAAAGGTTTCAAGTCAGAAACATTGTTGAAAGAAGCCATTAGAGAATAAAAGATATATTGCTTGTAAACTTTGTAAAGTAAAACTTCTATAAATTAATACTCTATAAATTAATAAACACTATAAATTAATAAGTTTTGCTAGTCCCAAGTCGGGACAGTGTAAAAAATAACAAAATTCGATAAGATAATAAGATAATATTTTTTTTGAAATCTCCATGTAAAATATGGTCTCAATAATATCATAAATTAATAACCACGTAAATATATATATATATATATATATATATATATGCTAATATAGTAAAGTATGTTTCCGTTAAACTTCATATCTATAAAAAAATTGTTATGTTGTATCCTCAAACTATAATGATATAAAATATTCTATAACATTTCATAAAACAACTAAAAAATTTTAAAGTTCTCAATTTCTAAATATGCATTATTTACATTTTGATAGTTTGATAAACTATTAAAATAAGATATTTGATATTCTTATTCATAAATTTGAATATTTATGTCATGTGTATAAGTGAATTTGTATTTGTATTTACAGCGATAGTAGCACATGTATTAGGGTTTTTTTTAAAAAAATTTGGCAAGTCTACTCCGCTCCAATTACGCAAATTCAAAATAGTAGAAAGTATATGATTTGGTATTTGATATCGGATTTTTTTGCCAAATTTGTTTATGCAAATCCAGGAAAATGGGTTTTGTAGAATAAAATCGCTTTTGTAGAATAAGATCATAATAATATCTTCTTTCATGATAATGGGTTGTTACCTAATTAGTAATATCTTATTTGCTACTGTAATCAAGGATTACGGTATTAACATCTAAATTGGATAAATTTAAATGAATGTACTGATATGATAGCAAATTTGCTCCTAAAATAAAGGACATTAAAGAGTTAATTACGTAACAAACAACCTTTTTTGGCGAAATTAGTTAATGCAAATCTAGGATAATGGGTTTTTTGATTATGTTAATCGCTTTTCCTATGCAAATCAAAGAGTTTGTGTGTTGTATATGATTCTTTTTCCGGTGTAGAGTAGAAAAGTGATTAAGTTTCGTTGATTTATTTGGAAACTTAATCACTTTTGTAGAATAAAATCTTAACAATATATTAGTAATATCTTCGATCAACTGTAATCAAGCCTTTTAATATCTAATTTGTATTAATTTAAATAAATGTAGTGATATGATTGTAAAGTTGCTCCTAAAGTAAATGACACTAAAGAGTTTATTACGTAACAAACAATCGTTTTCAGTTTTGTCTTTTAAATCAAAATTTTTGGTATAGTTTGTTTTAAACTAATACGATTGTGGTTTTTTGCTAAATATATTATACGCTTTTTCTATGCAAAAAATCAAAGATCTGTGAAGTTGACAATTTTTAGAAAATTAAAAGTTGAATCTACACATATGATTAATTTGCTCTTAAATATATAGGGGATACTGAGTTAATTAGGTAATGTATGTTCATAAGTTCGTTTGGATTTTGATCGTTTCTTTGTTGTTGAATTAATATATAGAAGATAGTTAATATAGATAATCTATGATTCGGTTAACATGAACTAATATATTGTTTCATGGATGGAGAATACAGAGATATTATTCAAATGAAATACACATATTAATTGATTTTGCATAATCACATAATTGTGCTTATTCATTTTCAACTGATAGACATGAATCAATTATTTGTGCTCTATTTTAGCTTCGTAGTTTTCATGACCTATTTTGATCCTCTTTCTTCCACTTGTGAGTCTTTCTCCTTTGACTAAATATTGAAACAACTTCTTCACAATATGAATCTGACCAATTGGAACCTGTAGAAATGGAAGATAGACTATATTTCTTAAAAGGAGATGTATGTGCAGGGAATAGAGTAAAAATACTTACATAATAGGGGTTTCTCTTCTACTGTTTTGCATTGACATCATACACGAAGTTATGAGGAATTTCATCATAAACATATATAGGTGATTTGTGTTGGCTATTCCTCTCAAACCATGATGAGATAGGTTGGACATAAAGCTTTGCGAATAGGACAGAATCTGCTTCAGATGCAGGTACTTCTTCAGTTACATTATTTATTTGAAACTTTGTGTTAAAGTGGGAAACACCTCTGAAAGTAGCCATGTGAAATTTGTAGATGGAAAATAGTAAGAAGAAGTTGGAAGTTGTTTGCTTGTTTTCAAGGAAGAAAAGAAGAATTGTGGAGATTTATGTGTAAGTGATAAAAATAATGTATATACAGTAAAACCTCTATAGATTAATAAGGTCAGGACCAAGATATTTTATTAATTTATAGAGGTTTTAATTTATCGATAAATTAATAATTATTAATTTATCGATAAATTGATAAAATAGTAATTTATGAAGAGATTTTCATTTTCATAGTTTTGAATATTTTATAATTCACACTTTTATATTTTTTAATTTATAATTTTGCTATCGTAATATGATTGATGTCAATAGTTTACTAGATTATAAAAGTGAAAATGATAAATGTTTAAAAGTTCATAGTTTAGAAGAAATTGTTGTTACTATTCTTCATGATGAAGTCAAAGAAGATATTACGGTATCTTTATAACCAATTACACGTAAAAAACAACTATCGCGTGTAAGACGCTCTACAATTTTTGAATACAATTTGAGAAAACAACACAAAAAGTTTTAGATGTAATGAAAAAAATTATAGAAGAGTTTTAACAAGAATGAAAATTCAAGAATAGGCAAACAACAATAGAGCCATATTTCACTACATTTAGGGTATAGTTTTGAGAGGTAGAGAGTATTATGAATTTAGGATTTAATTTTAAAAGCTTAATTTTGAAATATAGTGCTATTTTTAGGATTTTAGATATATTGTGCTAAATTTAGAAAATAAACTTATTTTGGTGCTATTTTTGAGAATCTCTCTATTTTAAATTACACATCCCCTATTTAATAAAACGGAAGTACACGACTTCAAATTTGTAGACTATATAATTTTAATAATAGGTTACAAATGGGTTATAAAAAATTGATATTAATTTGTTACAAGATGTATGTTAGGTGTAACCCATCTAACTGTTTATTTTCGGAAGATTAAAATTTCAATAGATTTTAGACAATTAATTTTAGAATATTTTTAATTCTCCTTTTACTGACACCAAAATATATCCTCCAAAGATTTAATTGATACATCACGTTGTTTCCAAAAATAATAAACAGAATATTCCGAATTAGTTGTCCACAAAAAAATACTGGTAAGCATAAAAAAGGAATAAAATCTAAGCAAATAATAACAATTAATCGTGATTCCTAATATCTTAATCAAGATAATGATAAAAATCCTTTTATTTATATTATAATTTTTATATAATTTTTTTGTTGAATTTTATAATTTTATATAATATAATCAACTTTAAATAATTTATTTTGATTTTTTTTAATATATTGAAACTTGATATAAAAGTTAGAAACTATAAACACTCTAAATTGTTTTGTTATAGTAATGTCAATAATATGTCAATATAATATGAAAGAATTTCAAGAAACCAAGTATATTAAATTACTCATAATATAATAACTCGCTTTTTAAAAACCAAATTTACAAAATTATGTCTTATAATGACATTCAAGTCATTATATAAAATATACATTGTTGAAATAATTTCACATATATAACCTAATACAATATATTAAAATTTTATTTTAATATATAAAATATACAAATTTTTATATCAAATAAAATTTGACAAGAGTTGTAGCACGGATACTTATCTAAAATCATTAACAATATAAAACTTACAAAATATATGTCTTTTTTCAAGCCATAGTATTTAGCATATGATTTTATTGCATAATGTTTTATCCAAAAAAAAGTTTTAAAAACAATCACATAAATTATATTTTATAAAAAAATTACAATAAATAAAATAAATTTCAGAGCACGGGTCTTAATCTAGTTTCATTTTAATGCATAGAACTAAATATTTTATATTAAACACAATTAATACATTATATCAAATCTATATCTTAGTAACAATTGAAAATATAAATAAAAATTAACAAAGTATAATTCGCAAAAAAAAACTGAATCAACATTATTTAAGATATATTTGTTATGTTGTTATCTCATAAGTACTAAATTACCTCATGTCATAATAAATTTGAAATGAGTGAAATTTAAAAAATAAAAACATATATAAAGATATAGAGACATTCTCATCAAATAAGTGAAAATTTATTTCTACAAATTATAATTTATTTCGAATTATCTTATGTTTAAACATATGCATTACAAAAATACATGTGTTGAAATTATATAATCAAACATAAAAAATTACTAATATTTTTAAATTATTTAAAAAAAAAATTATACAGATTAATATTTGAAAATTTTTAATCTAAAATAAGTTTCATCGTTAGACATTCAGTATAGTAATCACATTTAACTATTTATTTCATCGTAAAACCATAGTTCACTTTTTCATGGATTAGAGTTAAAATTTTAATAAAAAAAAATAATATGAGCATCATATGAGATAATATGTATATGGTTAGTTTTTTAATTTAACAATAAAAATAATCAGTAAAAAATCAGTTAAAATCCAAAAAAATTTTGGAAATCCAAAAATATCCAAAATATTATTCTTCTATATGTCATAATTTCATAAGTAATAGTTTTGTCAATTTTCATCAATTAACCAAAAATTCATTCCTACAAATTCATTTTTTCTATTTTTTTCAGGTTTCTCATATTACTACATGCATTAAAATCTTTAAAATAAAATATGTAAAACTATAGCAATACACATCATGTATTGAATTTTTTTTTAAAGTTCATTATTCTTTCAAGGTTTTGTGTACTTACTTACAATAAAAAAAACTTATATTACAACTATAAATACAATTTATATCCGACTAAAATTATGTTAAATAACTTATGTTATTCTTTTTAACTTTGTTATTCATTATGTATTGATTAATATACATGCTTAATAAATTAAGTTTTTGCGTACACATGTCAAATTTTATTGAGAACACATGTATAATATAATTAGCATACAATGAAAAATATATTGATTTTATTAGTTTTCTTTTTGATTTAGAAAAATAAATTTAAAAAATATAAATATGGAAAATTCTGTAAATATAATTAGCTGTCCTACTACGTTTATAAAAAAAAATGACATGTGTCAATATCTAATCAATATATTTGACATGTGTCACGATCTTATTAATGAGTAACTTTGACATCGTTTTCCTTTTTGATTTAGAAAAATACAATTTTAAAAATATAAACATGTAAAATTATGTAAATATAATTAGCTCTTTTACTACGTTTAAAAAAAAATTGACACGTGTTAACATCTAATTTATATTTGACACATGTCACGATCTTATTAATGAGTAATTTTGACATCAAACTTTATATAATAAGATATTTCTTATTTTATAACTATGACTCAGACATCCGCGATGTCGCGGGGAAGTATTTCAAAATAAGTTAAATTAGATTTAAATTTAGAATTATATATTATAAAATCATTTAAAAATATATGCTAAATAACTAAATTAAAAATTATCTCATAAAAAGAAAATAATAAGTAAGGCTAAAATTTCATAAATATTAAACATATCTTATTATATAAAGTTGGGTTTTGAAAGTTACTCATTAACAAGATTTTGACATGTGTCAAGTTATCAATTTCAGATTTTTTGACATATGTAAAATATAATATTTAATAAGAGGAATTTGATTACAATCAAAAATAAAATATTTTGTTTTAAAAAATATTAATAATGTAAAAAGATAATTATCGAAAATTACAGAATTTTTTTTAAAAATACAATTTTTTAAATAATTATAAAAAGATTATATATATATATTTCATAAAATTCGAAAATTTAATATTATTTTACTTCTTTTTAATTTTAAGTTATTAATAGAAGATGACTCGTTTAACCGTGTGGAGTTTGTAATGTCAAAGAAAGTGAGTGGGAGAGTGAGGGACTCAGACGAGTCAAAGTTCGAAGGGGTGACTCGTGCTACCTCGATGATATTAAGTGATGAAGCCATTTCTTTGCTCACTATTGTGTGTTATGTTAATGAGTTCTCATGCAATGATCATATATGTATTATATAGCTAAAAAATAAAATTTAATTAAAAAGATAAAAAAAAATTATACTATAGCAGATGAGACGTGTAATTTCATTGTGAATCGTACAATTTTATGGAATGTAAGATGACCTGTCCTTTCTTTTTTGCCGGGCACAATAAAAGCTTAGACAATTCTTTACCTGGATAAACTCTCCTTAGGTTTCCATAGGTGTGGCGCGCACGGTGTTCCATCTTAGGCAATTCTTGGTCAACAACATTAAGTAAGCCCTGTCATGTAAAAAAATTAGCTTTATTCTAACTATCATAAACAGATTACATAGATGACAAAGAGTACATGAACATTGAACTTACTTTTTGTCTATGAGAGATAAGTGTGAATCCAGTTCCATCTTGAAGTTTCAAATCAGTCTTAAGCTTCTGGATAAACCATAACCAACTCTCTATATTTTCCTTTCGCACCACAGCCCAAGCAACATGAAAGAATTGATTATTTGCATAATTGCATCTCTTCCTACGGCTGCCAAAAGTTGACCCTTAACATTGTTCTTTAAAAAACACCCATCTATTCCAAAAAAGACGTTGGTGAATATCGAGTACTTGGTGTTCATAAACAAGACGTTGCGTCTCATTAGGAAACAACTGTATATACTGAGACATAAACACACATCACATCTAATATATACAGATAAAATAAGATACTTAACTAAATCTATATGATATGTGTACATAAATCAAGTGAAAACCCCAAAATTTGTTTCAAAATTACCTCATTTTTCCAGCGGGTGAAGGGATGAGAAACTCTAATTCCACTTCCATAAAACTCTTTAACTTCGAAAAGCGTTTCTACTAATTTCGATTCATCAATGGTTAGAGAAGAATTGAAGCCCCAATTGTTGGGTTATGAGTTAAAAGAAGATCAATGAGACGACAAGTTTTGTGAAAAATAAAGTAAAAATTGAGACGACATGTTCGATGTTTTGTTTAATTTCTGCCCACACTCCAATTACGTCGTATTGATCAAAACACAACGTGGTCTAACACGTGGCATCTATGTCACCGCTATTTCACGGCAATTTAACACCGTTAGGTCCATGTATGGTTGTAAATTTAATATTTTGTTAAGTGGGGATATGACTTGGGACGAGAGTATCTATTTTGTAACATATGTCATTACTTAGGATATAAAAAAGCCATTTTTCCTCAAAAACTGTGCTGATTTTGTTGGGGACACACTAGTACTAAAATCGAGATGATTAATGGGCCGTAGCCCAAACACAATCTAATGAAAGGTGAGGGTATAACTGTAAATACTTTAATAATATATATATAACTTGGTTGTTGTGATAATTACTATTTATTTTTTACAGAGAGTTTCGAGGAATCTGGAAATCCCCAAATCTGAGTTGTGTTTTCTTCTTATTATTCTAGGGTTTGTTTCTTCGTATCCCCCAAAAATGGCTGCTACCGTACTGAGCGATGAATCGATGACGAAACGAGGTTTGACAAAGGATTCATGGGCGTTTGAGGAGGAGGCTGACTCTTGTTCTTCGCGCATCAAAAAGCAAAAAGTGGAAGACGATGATAGCAGCGGTAGCAGCGACATCGATATGGATTTCGGCACGGACAGCGAGTGGCTTCAGTATAAATACGTTTCAAAAGAACCAGAGTGGGGCTACGATAGCTTTGATGGTCGCGAATTCAAAGTCAATCCAAGGATTCGTAATTGGTCTCCCAACCAGCAACTTTATGACATATACTACAACTACAGGCTTAAGGCTTTCTAGAGTAAGGTATATATTTATAATCAATCTATTTGGTATATCGATCTGTTTTAGTCAAACTCTTGTTCTCTTACTGCAAAATCCATCTGCTTTTTGTGAAGTAATTTTTCAATTTCATTCGTTTTTATTTTTTTACTTGCAACAATAGATTTGTGTATGCCTTAATTTGTTGTTGTTTACTAATATTTTGGTTTTGTAATATATAGGGTTTTCTTCCTGATCCTTCGGTCGGAATCTACGAGCTCAATCTCGAGAGGAAGAACGGTGATAGGGGTTTAATTGCAGATCTTGCTAATGTCTGTGTTAATAAGTTCAACGAGACCAAGGTAATTAATTAGTATAAGTTGAATTAAGATGGATATGATTTTTTTTCATGTTTTGGATCGTTTGGATTTATAGATTATTTTATCTTTTTACAGAACAAGACTTTGGAATTTGGTGAATGTTGTGAGAGTTAATGTAAGTGGACAAGCTACATGGAAGCTGTACATCACGTTCATGGCACGGGAGTGTCGTGATGGGCCTCTTGTTGAGTACCAAGCCAAGGTGCTACATTTTGTAATGACACCGGAGGTATCTCCTATCCCAATTCTCTGCAGACCAAGTCCTAAACTACAACTCTAGATCTCTCTATATATTCAAAAGGTATTATTATTCTTTATGTTAATCTTCTTCGTTTTCATTGTGTCTATTTCGTCAGTGGGATTTGTATTGTTTCTGCCAAGTTATAACTGTTAATGTTTCTGACCAAATTGCAGTGTCATGTGTTGACGACAAGCTAGCAGAGGCTAAGATGCATTCAAGTGAGAGAGTTTAAGCTATTTTATAAGGTTGTGTTGGGTGGGAATCTAAGTGTTATGACCTATTATATCTATTATGACATTAGTTCATAATTGTCTTGTGCTATATTTATGGTTTGTGTGTGTAATAGATTATGAAGTTTATATTCATTAATGATGCACAGCTTTCTCTCAATTATTACTATAAACCATTGCCTCTCTGATCTCTCTAAGATTTAAACAAACCGTTCATAAACATGATGTTCTCCTACGTCCGTGATATCTACAAGAGAGACGATAATAATTAGGATTTACAGCTTTCTCAAAAGAAAAAAAAAACTCATCGAATGTCAAAAGTGACTTCCACCACACGAGTTAGATGCCAACGCAAAATTGGTGTTTGCCTTCTCGCCATTGACCTCTAGCTTACAAGTGTTAATCTTCACTCGGAATTCCAAATCTTAACAAGGTGTCAATGCATATATCATAAATGCTCAGATTGGGGATGTAGTTAATCTTTGAAGACTACTTAAGTTAAATCCATGACTAGAGTAACATAACCAAATATGTCCTTCACAATTAAGATAACTATATATGTTTAGGTTTAACGACAAAAAATATTTCTTAAAAAGCCAAATTACTTAATTAAACGATCAAGATACACTATTGGACATGTCTCAGGGATGAAGATCCTTCCATATCCGCCAACTCCCCAATCCTTCCCCCAAGTGTTTTGGACCAAGAAAAAAAGTTTGCCATCTAGTGTGAACCCATAAGAAACAATGATTAGCACATGTCTTATATAATCCAAGGTGGCTCCCTGCGGTATCTTCAAAGCGTAGATTCCCTAAAACATTGTTACACAAACGATGATAAGTTTCAATATTTAAATCATATATTAATCTATTATAAAGCATATAAATTTGAATTATTTTACTTACATTATTAAGTGCCAAAAACTCTGGTTCTGTATGCAGAGATATACCAACCAGACCTTTTGTTACCAACAAATTTCTGATTTCTTCCGGAGTTGCATTGTGCTTTGTAATAAAATCTTCTTTCACTCTAAACATGTTTGTTTGAAACCATATAACAAATATCAATATAATAATTACTCAGATTCTAAAGCATTAACTATACGTACGTTCGTTTTTGAAATAAGCGATACACACAAAAATAAATAATTAGGATTGAATCAGATACAAAGAAAAAAGAAGTGGATATCATAAGCATTTACCTTGTTATTTCTTCCGAAATCCTTTTCAAGTCCTATCTCACGAATGAACTTTATTGGTCTTTTGAGTGAAGCAATTGTCAAACTCTTTTTTCTACCTCCCCTTTGAATCTGAGCTTTTTCGCTTACTTTTCTGACTAAAGTAACGAGACCTTCCATCGACAAAGGCTTTTGTTCAGCAACATTTTGAATATTCATATTGTACCCGAATTCCAAAATCTTACGGAGAACTCTCGCCCAACAATCATCTGCATACAAATATAACATTATTATTAACTAGTATTATATCAACTGTATAGCTAGAGTTTTAGTTTAATAAAAAGTTGGTTTAAAAGCGGAAAAGCGAGATTGGGTTTTTGTTTAACGTTAATACATTGTTATATATATATATATATGTTTTATTTTCATATTAATCGAAATTATGCAAATACGTATAATACTCGAAAGAAATTAAATATGCTTTTTGATTGATTTATTTATATACCAAGAAACAGCCAAATACTACTCAGTTTTAAAAATTGCAACTCTTTCAATCGTAACAAAACTGAAAACATAAACGGACCACAAATTCTAAGAGTATCTATATATTTTAAACACGGAATTGCATTAATTATTACGCTATATAGAAATTCAATTGATACATAAACTATATAGTCTACTACGATAGTATATACCTTCTGATTGCTCTTCAATTATTCCAAGCAAATGTAAGTGTGTCGAGGTGAAATCGAAGACAAGACGACTCCCATCCCCAAATTCCTGTAAAAAAAATGTTGATTTATTGTACTTATGAGCTCTTGTATAATGCGTTGGATTTGTTTAACGTGAGACTAACAAACACTACACTGCCATTAAAATAAAGGAAATAAAAACAACAACAAAAAAAAGTTGGGAACTTGGACACAAAGTCACAAACCCTCAGACTCTTTGAGGTTCATCAAAACTTTCTACGTTTAGGAATTAGGACCGTCTGAGATTAGTGTAAGTATAAAAAATTAGGGAAATGAATCTGAAATGGGATATGTAATAAATGATGCTAAAACGACTCTAATGCAAACTATAAAACACAACAAAGCTAGAAAACTCCTTAAACTCTTTCTCTTCGTCTTCAAAAAAAAACAAAAACCTATACGAAACCCACAACTTTTAAAAACTGTACGGCCATGGAAAAAAGAAAAGAAGAAAGAAAGAGATAGTGATCTTAAGAAACTAACTAAGAAAGTAAGAATACAAGTGTTATATACCCTTTGAGGTTCATCAAAGCCTTCTTCTATCGCTTGATTTGGTGGATCTGGATTTTGAGAACGACGTTTTTGCTCTTGCTTTATAGGATTTGGAATATTTTTGCCTCTATTACCTCCTCCAGCTCCAATACCTCCACCACCGTGCTCAGCTTCCATGCCTAATACAGAAACCTCTCTACCCTTAAAAAACCAGAAAATCATAGAAACCCTTAAAAAAAAGTCAAATTAAGAAATGGCTGAAGAATAACAAACCTGGTGGTTTTGAGCAGAAAAAAATTGGAGTTTTCTGACAGAAACGTTAATGGAGGAAGAAACCGCCAAGAAATAGAGAGAGAAAGAGAGAGTGAGGGAGCTGAGGAAGAAAGCTTTTTGAGGGAAGAGGGTGACAGTGGTGTAAATGACCAAATGTCGGATTTATCTCTTTAGCTTTTTGGTTAATTTTTTGGTAAGGGTTTTTTTTATAGAAGAATTGGGAATTTAAATGTCAAAAATGAAAATGTAGAGATTATTCACTAAAAATTGTTTCTTAACACGTAACTTTTTTTCAAAAAAAATAATATAACTAATCATTGTATATTCTTAATAATTTTTTGAACTTAATTTTGTTCCAACTAAAAATAGAGATGGGCAAAACATTAACCGACACAAATGAAACCAACATTGATCATGTCGAAATTAAAATAAATTTTGTAATATTAATTCAAATGGTACATAAATTTTTACTTTGATAAGTCGAATCAAACTAAAAGGATGAAGTGGACTGCAAATACATCAAATCTGAAACCAAACCAATTTTCAATAACCTTAACATACAAATTCTATATATACCGGACCGGACCATACTTGATTTTTGTGCAACTATAAAACCGAACAAAAAAAACTCATTAATTATAGCCTGAATCCGTATAGTATTAGCTAGTGACGGGGTCTTTCATTATAACCCAAATGCTATAGATATTTTTTTCAACCGAATCATCTCAATAACCCCAAGTTTCAATATACTAACATGATACCAACCAAAATTGTATTTCTAATCAAATAATATTTTAAACCTGGACCGATCGAGTGGAATTATGAATCAAATTGAAATGAATGTTAGTAGTTTTTACTTTGGATCTGTTTTTTTTTTTCTTAACCCAAAACCAAAAACCGAAGCGGCAAAAAGTAATCAATTTAATGTATACTAGAGGTCTTGACCGTTAGAGAGAATTAAACAGCTTACATGCATACAAAACCATAAGCCCAAGAATAATAATATTGCATCTTCCATTAATAATAACAAAATAGTAAATTCAACATTAGCATTCATACCATTACCCAAATCCGAAATTTTATTAATTGAATCAGTACAATTGCACTGTATGAAGAGCTAAAAGCTTACGTGAATGCTAAAGATAGTCAAAACCCTGCAATGACAAAGTTTCCAAATCTTGGAGAGGTTGGTCCACGAAATTAAGGTTCTTGGCTTCCCACTCTATTTATAGGCAAAGAGATGAGACAGAGAAGATTAAATATAATGTATATTGTACAGGGAATATTTTTTTGTGATGTGATTCAACAGAAAGAAAAAGAAAAACTAAAACAATGAGATCCCATAAGAATTTACCTGTATATACATAATATGTATACCAAAATTAATGCTATGTACGTGACGTCAGATTTCTTGGAGGGCAAATTAAGCATGCGTAGGAATAGGATAAGATTGATTAAACAATAGACGTACGGAGCGGAGCCTGAGCCTGCATGGAGAGATAGAAAGAAACAAACAAAAAAAACGTAGAGAGAGAGAGAGAGAGAGAGAGAGAGAGAGAGAGAGAGAGAGAGCGGCCGGTATTATAAATTTTATAATTAGGGATGAACCCAAAACCTTGTTTTTTCCCTTCTCATTCGACTCATTTTTTTCTTCAATTATTTTCAGGTTGTGTTAAGGTTTTCGCAAGTTTACTACTGAAAACTAATAAACAAATAACAATTTGTGTTCAATGCGTGTCCGTTAAGCTTAATTAAATTTTGCATGTGTGTACATGTATCGTCAGTACGGATATGTGTTAGCATATATTTAATTAAATTAAATAATTTTATAAAATATTGGGGTTTTACATGTAATTAAACGAATCGTTCATAACTATTTCGTTCTGAACCGTCAAAAAAAATCAGTTTTATAGTGAAGAATATTAGTATTATTTACGAAAAAAGAGATTCACTGATCATAGTTACGAAAATGGTTAACGATGGGTAAGGAGGTAACGACGAACGTATGTGACGTCACCACTGTTGCATCAGTAGCTAGCTATATAGGTTGTGCGATGAATTAATTAAATGTACGGACTCTGTGTCTGCTTGTGAGACCATGCTGAACCTGTGTTTTACATATCCCGATGCATGTAGTTGTAGTATTTTGATGAAGAAGCAAAATTGCAAGTTTTTAAATATGATTTGAGACAATACGGCTCACGATTAATGCCAAAGATAGACCCTTAATTTAGCTTTCTTTTCTTCTTTTTAATCGATAGATAGCCAAGAAGAAGAAAAGAGAATTACACTGTCAATAATAAACAGGCTTTGCTTTGCATTTTTGTTATTGGCTATATATATACATATATATATATATATATATGATGATTAATTTCCACAAACTGTATTGTTCTTATCCATTATAGAATCATAGTAGCAATACGCACAGTTGATCCGATATTGGAAGTTCTCAATCTCATCAGAATCCTAAGCTTTATTTGATTTACAACAAAATTAAAATTACTAATGAAATAGCTTTTGTGATCATCACACCATAGGACCAATATCTATTTGTTTTATTCAAATTGAAATAAGGTTTTCGATTTGACAGATCAAATTAATGTTTTCAAACAATGTAATTCCTTTTTCAAAATGAACAAAAAACATATCTATATACATAGAGGCATAATGATAGATATATAATCATACCCTACCTAAGTCATGCACTCCGCGCGCAGAACCGATCTTTATTAACCTATATATCACAAGAGAAAAGAAAAAATGTCAGATTGAGGCCTTATCGACAAATTGTGTTTATCAGTTAAAAGAAAATAAGGTTTTTAAAAATATATAAATTAAAGATTTTAATATTTTTGTCCATAAGTTTTTTCTTTCTTCTGGCTTGGTCAGCGCGCGAGTGGCTTTTTTCAGTTTGACTGAACGTTGCAATGAAAACGATATACAGTATCTGATTTATTTATATAAACTTTTTTGATAGAATAAAACGAAGAATCTGCAACAAATATTAAAATTACTAATGAATTAGTGTGATCATATACCAACCATAGTCCATAGGAACAAGATTTATCTTTTTTAGGTTTTCGATTAGACAGATCAAATGTTTTTCAAGCAAATGTATATAGATGGATGATACAGTAGATATATAATCCAAAACCGATCTTTATTTTTCAAAAAGTCAGACTGAGGCATTATAAACAAAAAGTGCATATCAGTTTTAAAAAACAAGACTAAGGGTTTAAGTGACACAAAAATAGAAGATTGTATTTTGTCTATGCGTTTTTTGTTTACTGAACGTTGCAATGAAAATTGATTGTCTAAAAATATGTCTAACTTTTATTTTTTTTTAAAGAACTCTAAAAGAATTTACTAATTTGAAGAAAGTATGGTGACCATATATATCTGATTTATTTAGTTAGTCCTTTTTGAAATATGATTGATAGAATAAAAATAAGAAAATTCTATAAAGTTTTGTGAAAAAGATCCTTGTGCATCTTTCATCTTCTACAAACCTTGTTCTAAA